>NC_056746.1:74128749-74141249 GCF_019279795.1 Protopterus annectens
ATTCACAGTGGCAATAGTCATTTTTTTTTGTGAAAGCAGAAATAATAGAATTATACCCTTTCTCTCAGTGTAACATTGTATCATAAAACACTAGTGAAACTTTATCAGTGCGACCATGGAAGCTTTTATAAGTAAGATGAAAGACTTGCATGGAAATTTCCCTAAAATACTAGTATAGTTGCAGTGATACCAAAACGGTTCCATTCAAACCAGCATGTTTAGTACTGATAAGCCAATGTCTTTCATTTAAAATATTGTTTTACACGGACGAATGGTTGTCATGTAAAAGAGAGGCAACCATGTCAAGGCTAAATAAAGATTTTTTTTCATCCAGAATGATAAATATTGAACTGCATCCTACCTGGAGTAGTGATGATGTTTCTGAAAAGATTAACCATGTTTGTATACTGGCTGGCATTGAAGATAATGAACTATTTAGTTGTACACTGGCTTTTTAAGATGGTGCTTTTATTATTAGTAAACAACATTTTATAAGGGGAAAGAATGATCTGCAGCACATCAGACACAAAGACAGGTTATTGTTACTAAGACACTCTTGCTTCAGTTTTCGCAACATATCTTTTAAAACTGCAGAATTATATGTTTAAGCTGAAAACTCCCATTGAAACAACTCACTCCACAAACATTTGTACTAAAATGTGTTGAACTTATAATTTTAGCCATGACGTTAAAATTATAAATAACTAAATTATATTTATCATTTCAGCAGTTAAAGTGCTAATGACGCATGCATATGGTTTTCTTGCCTTTCAAATGGTAAATAAGTGGGAATTGTTAAAGTCTGAAAGGAAAGAAAGGTGCAAATGTTTATTTAGCATTTGAGAATTAAAGTTTAAATAATAAGTAAGCGTGAATGTTTGTTTACTACTGAAGCAGTAAAGCAGGGATACTTATTTACCACCTGAATGGTGATGCTCAAAACAAATATGTAGAGAAAGTTAGTCATCATTTAAGTAGCAGCATTTAAGCAATAATTGTGTTTGAATATTTACCACTCAAACAGCATATTTTGACAGATAAATATGTCTGATTAGGTATTTATTATTCAGATAGTGATGTTAAATTTATACATAAGTAGAAATGATTATTTATGATTTCCAAAGTAAAATGTGAATAAATAGAACCACACTGACTTTTATTGTCTCGGTTGTCTTAAGCATGCATTTCAACATCTTTAACAACATGCTGTTTTGCACATTGAAACTTTATGATGACTTTTTTATTGCTGTGATAGGGAAATATTGTATTTCCTGTATGCATTTACCCTGTAACATATTACAGTTCAATTTATGTTAAATTTATAGGCTTTTATTACCTTAACGCATTTTCAAAACATTTATTCTTATTTATATGTTCTGTTTTTCTGAATGGGTTCTACCTGTGTGATCTTCACCTTTAATAACAAACAGCCTAGTGTCTTGTGTTATACATACACTTCATGCTCTGGGCCTGGCTGCTTACATTTTAGACTACATCCTCATTAAGTCACATCACTTGCAAAAATAGCCAATGTACCTCTTAACCGATCTTTATCAATATGTTACACTATGTAGGGCAAGTGGGTAGGGAGTAATATACAGTATGAAAATAGAAGTGCAGGACTCAGTGGAATCAAAGTGCATTAATGTTTTTTTTTCTGCTATTTATGACCATTTGACCATTTCTAATAATTATGAACTTTAAGAACATGCTTTAAAGTGTTACTTATCAGTTTGGAAAACTGTCTTCTTCCTGTTCTACAAAGAGTTTTTAGAGCTGGAGGTACAACAGGCACTGATTTAAAATGAGCAGTAGTCAAAGTTGCATGTAATCCCAATGTAAATGTACAATGGTTCAATAAATATTAAGATTAGCCTGGAGGGCTGATATAAAAACAAAGATGAAAATGCATTACCTTACAGGTTTGCAGCTCTAGCCATCTCTCCATCGAGAATTTAGCTGCACATTGAGTGAACCAGAAAAGAAATCACTAACCTTGCCATATGTTGCAAAGACAACAACCATGATAACACTGTAACCAGTAGAATTACATTGATACTAAGACATATAAAAAGCGATTGTTGAAGTGTTTGTTGCATAAATAATTTAGCTGCATAGACAGTTTTAAGCACCAGTGGACCCTAAAGTCTCAATTGGGGGGTGGTAACTACAGAAAGCAAGTTTATTTGTTTTTATATTTTGTTACAAACCAACAAAAGCTAGTACAGTGATCTCTTCTAATTTATTAACTAGGTGGCTAATAATAACTGTTAAGATTAAGAACCCTAAGGACTGGCAACACTTTTTTAAAATCCAAATATATTGCTGGTAACGGACTCAGATTCCAAAAGATAGTTGCAAACAGTGCAGCACGTCTAAGGAAGATTTCAGCGCATCAGCTGTGGCCTTGATATCAGATTACAAATTGCATAGAGTCTGAGTACATATCTATTCAGCATAGGATGAGTACGGATTCCGCATATAGCCATCAGATTCCAAAAAACATTGTGTATGCCAAATGCAACTTAAATTCACCAAACAGCAACAATGACTCCAAAATCCTCAGTGAATACCAAACTAAAATATAAGGAATGGAAGCTATGTCCAGGGAATATGATGGAATCCATAATAACACCACCACCACCAACAAAAAAAAAATGCTATCTGCAACAGGCTGTGGTACAGCAAGCTATGGAGGAGGATCTGGCTGTGCATCCTAGAAGGCAGCCAGGTAGACAAGGGGCAAGGCTGCAACTAAGCCAACTGTCAGATCAAGAAATCATTGACAGGTGCTGCCCAGAGAGACAGTCAGTGCAGACTGTGTGCAACATGTGTGCCCCACATATGTCTGTGCAGGCATTGTGAGGCATCCCCACCCCTCTTGAAACAAAAATGTGTCTGAGCATAGGTATTCTGGCATCTGGGACATTCCAAAGGCACATGAGAGATGTGGTGGGAGTGTGACAGATGGTTGCCAGTCATATACTATCAAAATTCCTGGCAGCAATGTGCAGCAAAGTAGATGAATGCATACACTTTCCATCTACCCCATGGAGTAAAGAACAATTGTGCCCCAGTTTTATAACCTTGTAAACTTCCTACTTGTACTTGGTGCAATATACTGCAGCCACATCCCTATTAAGACCACAGTGCATTGCATCCAGAAACATGCACCACGGAAGTGTCCACGATGCTGCCATATACAGGGAAAGGAGACTAAGGGTGACATTCTAACAAGGGGGTTACCTGAGGGACTGCTGCTGAGTAAATACAGGAACATCACTGATAACATTATCTGTGATGACAACATATGTGCTCACTCCCCACAACAGGTGACTGTGGTTATCTACTCAAGCTGTAACTAATGGCTCCATACAGAGACCCATCAAATCCTTCAGAGGAGGCCTACAACAGAGTGCATGCAACTACACAAAATACTGCAGAGTGTGTCTTTGGTGGACTGAAAGTTCAGTTCAGATGTTTAGACACATTTAGGGGTGCACTACAATACACACTGGTATATGTATTGATATTGCTTTCAAATAATTTCCTGTTAGGCCAATGAACATAAAACATATACACCTCTACTTGTGTGTTGCCTTTGACATAGCATATGTGTGTGAGACATATGCATTCCATTACACATCTGTTTGGGTTGTGTACACCTACTTGTGCAGGTAGCAGCCAGTTTGCTACTTTGCTACAGTACTGCTCTTTGGCAATGTGCTTGATCGTTTACCATTCACATGCATGGTTAGAGGTTCTGTTCTGTCCCCTGTTGGTATTATCTGGCATTCCAGGGACTGCATTTTCTCATCTGTGATGTTGCTTGTTTTGCACTCAGTCTACTGACAGACTGCTTGTATACTGGATTCTTTATCCACTGTGTACCATGATCCCTATTTATTACCCTGCAACACACAACTGCCATCAGTCGTACATATCCAGATATGACTGCCACACAGTTTGTGATGTCATAATGTAATAGTGCATAAGTACATATGTATTTCTGCATTTCACCATGACTAGTATGCATTCCAACCCTGCTTGCCAACTTTCCATTGCCCATGGTATGCAGTGTGTCTTCAATGTAACTTACCTCTCCTTGCTATTTATTTCTGACCTCAGTGGCCTAATGGATAAGGCATTGGTCTCCTACACAAGGGATTGTGGGTTCAAGTCCCATCTGGGGTAATATAATCATATGGCTAGGCTTCTATAGGCCCTAGGGCCGATAGCCTGGTACCAGCCTATGAACCTTTGTCTGTCATGTGTTGTTATATGGGTTTACCTACTGTGATGGCATTCCCCTCTTCCTCTTTACCTTTCCTTCTATTCTTAAAAAAACATAAAAAAAAATAAAAACAAACCAAAAAACTGGGGTGTGTTCGCACCAAAAAGCATTGCCCATGCCCCTCTGACTGTGCCTCAGATTTTCCTGTTCCAACATACATCTTGTATTTCCCTCTAGTTCATCCATACCCCATGTCTGCTTCTCTATTGCCCTATTTCCTTAGGTGTTTGTGCTACCTATGTTCCCCACACATTTTCTGCAGACATTGTTAGCTGTGGCAATGGGGCTGTGACTGCCTTTTGCCTTTATTAATTCTTTTATCAGTAATTTTATGGATTCCATCAGAATCATTAAGTGAAAGCAAATATATTTTACTAATACATGACTTACGAAGATATGCTGTAGTTGTCTGTAAACTTACTGGAGTTTTGTTTTTGTAGATATGTATTTACAAATGTCAAGCAGCTTAGACTGTGATATATTTCCATACATTTCTTAACATACATCCCATTTTGTGAGAGTTTTCATAACCTACGGAGTAAGTAAGTGTGGTGTAAGATCCAATAACTCTGCTGGAGAAGCATTATTCTCCCACGCTATAGCCAAACTATGGAACTCCCTCCCACCCTCAACTACCTCTGTAACTTCTGACACACAGTTCAAATCTTTACTAAAAGCACACTTAAAAACATGCTGGATATGCCCTTGCACCCCCCCCCCTAATATCACCCACTCCAGCCACCCACTACTTCTCTTTGCACCCCACTAACTACCAAAATTTTAGCAAGCTTGGCTGCTCATAAACCTAGCTACTTACCATATAGTAAGAACTTCTTGTGGCAACAAGTGTTAATGTCCGTTATGTACCTCACAAACAAAACTGATTCAGTTGTCCACTGATGAATTATATTCTACATCTGTAACTATGTTCAACATCTGTCACCATGTTTTAAACTTGTATTACATTCTACAGCTGTTTTACAACTATGTTTTATCTTGTATTATGTTCTACAGCCAGTACAATATCTATAATTTTTAAATGCTATTTTTCTCAAACTGTATAATGTCAGTAACACGTAATGTGGAGCTTTTCTCTCCGGGCCTCCGCTGAAAACAGACCTGTGTCCAGTCGGACTCTCCTGGTCAACAAATGTAAAAAATAAATAAATAAATAAATAAATAATAAATACAAGTGGGACTTATATACAATGTCCTGTTGCTATTGAGAAACTTTGCTATGCACCAAGATATTCTGTGCTCACGGAGACATATTTACATATTACATGCTTATCTACAACTTTTGCACTGATGTTAGTGGACTTCATTAACATTGTTTTGTCAAGTAGTAGGCATCAAAGTTTCTTTTCTTTTTTTTTCTTTTTTCTTATTAATAACATGCAAAACCTGGGAGTAAAAGAGTGAGAACATGATTTTGTTATCAGGTCAACCATAACTGTGTCCTACTAATAGTATTAACTCCTAAAGCTTGCAAGCTAACTATACTCAAAAAGGCTTCATCATGTCTTTAAATATGTTACCACTGACATAGTGACACTGACTTACTTAAGTCCTGCTGGTGGGCATTATCTCCACTAAAACTAGTATCACAGCTGGTGTTCCACACCCACGATCCCAGCAGCTGTAAAGGGGGGGGGGGGGCTTGACACTCTGGAGGCCTTGCAAAAGCTTCTGCTGGTTGGAGGAAAATGAAGAGAGAAAACAGATAATTTGTTCTCCAGTTATGCACTTTATCCTAAACAGGGTTGTGATATCTAACCCTCTTAGCATAAAGCTGGTACTGAGTGGATGAACAACAGCAAGGATAGGGAGCCCAGAGCAACTGATCTCAGTGCTTAAAGACTAGATGCCCCAAATCTTCAGGGATGGTTTTCTCTTTCAGGGAGTTTTTTTTTTTAATACTGGCAGGGCACCAGATACTATAACTATCAACTTCTTTTCTCCAGAGTTCTGTACAAAGCCAAAAATAATGCGAGAATAAAGGCACAAAATCAGAACCCCTTTTAATAGATTACTCTCACTCAGTAAGAAAAAAACTGCAACAAGCACTTTTTGGACAACATGAAGTATGACACTTTAATGTCGAACGTTATTGACTCTCTGTATTCCTGAATGATTTACCAGCAAATCTGATTTTTTTTTCAAGAGTAAAGGCAAAAAAATGAAGCCAAATCAGGGACATTCTGTGAAATCTGGGACAGTGATAGGTATTCATTACTTCTCCATGAGGTAAATACAACTGACTTGCCCCTACTGTTGTTTGATGACTGCTAAACACCAGTCACTGAACGGCTGTAGCTGCACTAGTGTTGCAAAATGTAATGCTGCTGCTGAAATCAGTGTAAAACAAGTATAGTTACAACTTATGCTTGTGTATGTGTGTCTGGGTGAGCAGACTAAAAGTAACACGCTGGCTATAATTTATTTCACTTTCTATCACAAATATCAGTGGTATTGCCATTATGCTTGTCTGGGGGGGTGGGGTTGCATGGTATTTAAGAATAACAAGATGTCCATATTTTCTTATACTTACCATCTTAAATGTAGATCTTACAATTAACAGGAGCCCAACTTGGTGGTTTGACATGAAAAGGATGTGTGCGAAAACATCTGCTCATTGCCACAGTGGTACAGTGTATGGCATTGCCATGCCACAGAGCTTTGCTCTGGCTGAGTTCTAGGCTGTGGCTTTTTCTACGTGGAATCTGCATACCCTTCCTGTCTCTTTGTGTGCTTATCCCCCAGCACCTCTAAGAGAAGCAGTAGGTGTATTGACATTCTTTCAGTTTCCCTGAAGATGAATGTCAAGAGTGTTTGTATGTGTGTACGCGCACACACACTCATGTCTGTGTGTGTGTGTGTGTGTGTGTGTGTGTGTGTGTGTGTGTGTGTGTGTGTGTGTGGAGGTAAGACCATTCAAACCTTTACAGCTTCTAGGGGTCTGCTGGCCACCACACCCCAGACTGTATAAACAGATTTTGACATGGAATTAGTGGTGGGGATCAGGGGGGGTTGTTTGAGGAAAATGTGTGACCAGAGATTGGAGGAACTTGAGTTCTTCTCACAGATCAGCTAAAACAGGTAACACTGTATGCAAGTATAAGATCATGTAGCATACCACAGTGAATAAGTACTCCCTAATTTGTGAAAGTACTCCTACACAAACAGGCTGTGGACTCACACAACACATTACCGGTATTTGAGGTAGAGGGGACCAGTTCAAAGGCTTTCAAAGTTGTAGCATGGTGGCGAAGAGAGGGTAAGAAGACAGTAATAGAAGGTTAGGAGGAAGGGAGCAATAGAGAGGATTAGGAATGCCAAATGCGTAATTGCACATTTTTTTCATATAATTATTTTTTTACTCTATTTTCTCATTGTGGTGTTTCAGTTTAAAAATGTCAGTCTTTAGTTAATACTGAACTTACTTTAATAACGTTTAATTTGTCTGTGATTACTTTCCTTTTCATATGTCTTCAATAGTGTTTCTGATAAATGTCAGTCTTCAATTAATCTTCAATTAATAAATGAAGTTGCTGTGACAAAGGGGGATACTGCCAGCACAGCTATATGGAATTTTTTAAATAATTGTATGTCATTTCTGAATATCAATATTATTCATATAAGATGCTTGTGTTAAAATGTATTAAAACTGTATGTCATGTGTATATCAAACTGGTCTGTACAGACATGTGTGTTAAAAAAAGGTATTTTGTAAAGTACCGAGCTTAAAGATGTATCCACAGTGTGCCCTAATGGAAAAGAACAGAAATGCACATGCACTATTGTATCTGTTTAAAGGTATATATTTAACAGTGGAAACTGGGATACAGGAGCTTAACCTCAGTCTAATAAATTTCAGAAATATAGCTGAAATTAAATTACTTTACGGCAGCTAGAGACAGAATGTATATACTAGGGAGCTCTCTGTATTGTCTTTAAGGTGAAATAATTACTAGTCTTGAAATGTGAAGGGATGTAATTGTTTTATGACTTCCAGCATTTGCCAAAGATCTGAGGTCTATGTATTTTCACAGATAGATCCTAAATGCTGTCAGCTTCCAGCAGTACATGTTTCATCTGGGATAGAGTCAGATGACAAGAAACAATGTCATTCTGCAAGCTATCCCAGCAGTAATATTTGAGATATTAATTTAAAAGAAGTATTTTAGAGAGGCACAGCAGTCTGTATTCTGTCTTGGACCTGACATCAAGACCCATTCACCAAATATGCCTTCCTCCTAAGTAAGTTAACTAGGCTATAGAACTTCTCTTAGAGTCAATCAGGAATTTAGTGAAGCATAGTTTAATTGTTTTTCTTTCTTTATTTGAGACTGTCCTGCAATGCTGTTTTAAATATTTCCTGTGGTTTTGAACTCTGTCACTGTGAATATTAATTAAGTATTTTTTGTTCTTTTATTATTTATTATTAAATATATTTAAACCTTTCTTTATGGCTGATCTTTGTGAGACATACTTAAGTTTTGAGAGCACTTGCATATTTATTTGGGGACACTGTGGACCACTCCTAATAGCCTTTTTCCTTGGTCAAGCTACCATTTCTGTTAATATTAATATTACAGAGTACTACTGGACACCCTTTGTTAACGACCTTAAAGTAGCTGATAAGGAGGTGGCTGGAGGCAGTGATAACTGCATTATAGTCTGGGCAAAAAAGGGGATAGTTAGTAAACCTGTGCCAGCCTTTCCCAGGTGTGTGTGTGTGTGTGTGTGTGTGTGTGTGTGTGTGTGTGTGGGTGTGTGTGTGTGTGTGTGTGTGTGTGTGTGTGTGCACACGCAAGTGCATCTGTGCATGGTTCTGTGTGTGTGTGTATGTGTGTGTGTGTGTGTGTGTGTGTGTGTGTGTGTGTGTGTGTGTGTGTGTGCGCTTGCATGCATACTTGCATCTGTGTGTGTAAACTAAATCTCAAAGAGTGTGTTTTTCAGCTACTTGTGCAGGGACACAAAGCACTGGTTGGACAGAAAGGATGCTGTAGATCTTGGCATTGCCACTCAGCTGAGATCTCAACTCTATAGCTGTGCCAGTTGGGAGTCTTATTGGGGATCTGGAGAAAGAGAGAGAAACCAGCCCCAGACTGACTGCGGTCTCTGTGTGCTCTCAAGGGAAATTGTACTGGATGCAGAGAGCTGCATCTGGAAATACTGTGCGTGTACCTGTCATTCTGTCAGTGTACATCCTCCACTGGTGCCAGTGTTGAGGATTGAGGCTCCTTGATTACTGGTCCAGTGGTGGGGCATCACAGTTGCTTTAAAAATATTTTATTTCCTTGTGACTGTTTTCCTTTTCATAATGTTTTTGCTTTCATCTTCAAAACTGAAACTGATTCTAGATTTTTAAAATGTTAATAATTAACTAGAAATTCAAATTGTTTTAGGAAAATGTTATTTCCCTGTTCTTATTTAATATGTGTCACCCCGCACATAAAAAAAAGATACTGGTGTTTTCACATTTCTGACAGTCATCTGTTTGTGTTATTGGCAGATTAGCTTTTGTTTTCTTCAGTTTTCTATTTTTGGCATTATAGAATTATGTCTTACCATATACACCCATCACCAGCAGTCTTGAGGGTACAGTGTCATCATAAGGTGCATTGTTCATAATGTAAAGAGGTAGATTTCTTTGTTTTTATCTTTTTTTCAGCTAAATGAGTGCCTGTCATTCAAATTTGGTGTATTTATGTGTAATTTTGATCCATCCTTTTAAGGTGTTTGTTATTCTAGTACTGTACTGCAGTTTCAGCGAAGTCTGTCCTTTTTTTATTCAGGATTTTAGGCATAAATAGTGTACAGTTTTCCTGATTAAGTTCTGTTAGCATATTTCCATGATTTTGGTAAGGTGAAGGGGAGGGTATTTAAGTGAAATGTGCACAGCCACAGTGGGGAAATAGGTACAGATAAGTCTCAGGTTCATAAGGAGTCTCTAGCCTTGCAGTTCAGGTGGACCATTGAAGAGCCTAGTCCAAATTCACAATGGCCCAGAAGCTCTGCCTGGTTAAGTGACTTGCCCAAGATCACACAGCAGTCAAAGTAGGCTGAGGGAATCAAACTCTGTACCACAGAACTACAGCTCACAACCTTAACCATCTGTGCCACCTGCCAGACAATCTGACCATATTACTTATTCATTTCTCATTTTGAACTAATTGAAATCTTTTATTTATTTATTTATTTATTTATTTTACATTTTATAATTTGGTAAGCACACTCTTTTCAGGCATTACATGAAGCCACAGGCCAAAATTAGTAGAAAACAAAACAATAAAAATAATAACATTATAATAATAATAATAATAATAATAACATAACATTTCTTGCAGTCTTTATGGTTCTATTATAAGGTGATTAATTTGTTACCGAAGGTACTGGGATGATAATTGGAAATTATTGTTATGCAACATACTATGGGTTGTTGTTCTTCTTTCAGCTTTTCCCAGTTAGGGGTCGCCACAGCAGAACTCCGGTCTGCTAATGATTGGCAGTAGATTTTTTATGGGTGCCGAGGTGCCAGCTCGATGCCCAACCTTCAGTGAAGGCATGCCCATTCTACACATGTCTTTCGAACACCCCTTGACCGCGGGGCGGCATGCAGACTCCACACAGAAGGCGCTCCAGCCAAGAATCGATTGAGAGAACCTCTTGCTGTGAGGCAAAAACGCTACCGCTGCACCACTGCGGCTGGGTATTTCAAATGATCTGAAGTTCATGTAAGAATAACCAGTAAAGAATGAAATTAAATGATATATGGTACAACTAATTTGGGAAATACAGAAATGTAATACAATAAGGGGGCAGCAAATGTAGGCAAGAAATAGTACATTAGCTGAACACAAGAGCATGCTGGGACAAGGCAAACAGGGCTGGTTAACAAGGGGCATCAAAGAATTTCCATCAGCAGGATTGTTTGTGTGGGTTTTAAGAAGTTATTTCAATTGTGGGGAGGTGGAGACCTCACTGGCATCAAAGGGGATGTGTCCTGGGAGACAGAGACTACTTTATATAAGGAAACAAAGTGAAAGGAATTAAGAAAAAGATTCATTTGGTGTAAACTGGTATTGTTTTATGCATTTTTGCTTTGCATCGCTATACAGATGTCTAAATCTGGCATTCACTTTGTTGATGTTCTTTTGTATGTTAGATATAACAGAAATAAAAACAGTAGGTTTTAGGCCAGAGGCAACTGACACACAGTCAAAATGTTACAGAAAGGAGTCAAAATTCCCTCTATAATTCTATGTGTTTAAGAAAGCCTTGCCAGTTATATTTAAAAATGTCAATGTGTAGCACTCTGACATAGCCAGAATAGATATAGTAAACTCAACTCTAATGTTGCATCACTTAAAGAAAATCTGGAAAGGGGTGCATCGGATACACCATAATCTTATAACTGAAAAACAAACTAATCAAAACTAATTAGAGAGCAATGTAACTGACTCTCACAACTGTAAAAATACCAAACCTTTTTATTATTTTATATAAGGTCATACACCATGTTTCAGCATGGAGTTTCTGTCCTCAAAGTCATCACTGCCACACCAGAAAAATAATGTTGGTGCCTTGTATTTTTTTACCACTGATGTATTTTTATTTGTCAAATCGTATGTTTGATGGAGAATACTCATTGAATTTGGACTAGATAATTCACTTTTAGAAAATTCTTTGGTTGGGATTCATAAAAGTCCACCACCAGAGCTAAACCCTAACATGAGCAGCAATCACAAATGGTTGCTCATTCTGATTCAGAAACAGGCTCAGCATGGTCTGTAGGATCACTGAGGTGGACAGCCATGCTACATACTAATGAGCCACTGAGGGAGTGGCCTAGGATAATTAGCCAAGAGTTCTCATCTGGAAATGCTAGTAGTATGGACTTTACACAGCTAAGTGATTCAGAGAATTGCTTGTCTCCATAAATAGGACATGGCTGAAAAGCTGCCTCCCATTGTGGTGAATGGGAAAGATTGCATTAATAGCAAGATCAGGTAAGTGTCTAAGGAGAGGTAATGTTAGGGTGTGTGTGTGTGTGTGTGTGTGTGTGTGTGTGTGTGTGTGTGTGTGTGTGTGTGTGTGTGTGTGTGTGTGTGTGTGTGTGTGTGCATGAGTGCGTGCGTGTGTGTGTGTGTGTGTGTGTGTGTGTGTGTGTGTGTGAGTGCGTGCGTGTGTGTGTGTGTGT
>NC_056746.1:74146249-74356249 GCF_019279795.1 Protopterus annectens
CTATCAATCAGGTTTCTGATCATAACTAACTTGCTATATGCTCGATACGTGCACATCAAGATACTCATAGGTTCATAGGTTCATAGGTAGGTACTAGGCTATCTGCCCAAAGGCATTTATATGCCTAGCTGAAATGTGTTGGCTTTTGCCGCCCCCTTAGATTAGTTCCCTGTGTCTCTGTCCAGCAGAGTTACTAAAGTGATCCCTGGGGTAAACTTTCTGTTCCCCATCCGCTCGTCAAGGTTTCTCTTGATGAGGGTTAGAGAGGAGCTCTGCCTAATGTAGATTGGAATCTTGTTCCAGAGCATGTGAAGTCTCTGGGACAGGAATCTATCCCTCCAGCTTGTCCTATTTATTGTTGTGGTGAGGTTTAGATCCCTGGAGCATGTGGCTCGAGGGGATATGGTTTTCTTTAGGTGGAGCATGTCCATCAATTCTGGATTGGACATGGCCTTGTATGTCAAGCAGAGATCACCTCTGAGTAGGCGGTATGCAACCGATTACAGCTGGAGTTTCTTCAGTCAAGCTGCATAGGGCATCTGCTTGAGGCCAGTGATCCTCTTGGTGAGGTACTTCTGTGGTCTTTCCAGTTGTTGCAGGTATCTTGTAAGGTACAGCCCAAACAGGGCATTGTACTATATGATGGGTCTGATGGGTGATGCATAGAGGGGCCAAAAGACTCTACCAATCTGGATGAAAACCCTTTTGTGATTAGAAATAGAAGGATTTTCTAACCACTTTGGCAATGTGATTATCAAAGGAGAGGTTACTATCTACTTGGGTCCCCAGATCCCTTATTACATCTTCCATATTTAGGGGGGGCTACCACCTATGTGGTAGTTTGTGGGTACTTTGTTTTTTCCAAAGGGGATGACTATGCACTTTTTGGCATTTAGCTTGAGGCCATGGTTTTGACAACAGGTATCTGTCTCAGTGAGACCCTTTTGGAGGATGTCTGTGTCAGCGGGAGAGTCAATTATAGCCCCTAGTTTGCAGTCATCTGCGAACTTGGTCAGCCAATCCTCCTGTGCTTGCCTGTACCTCTGAGAAGTATATGCCAAACAGGAGGGGTCCTAGGACTGAGCCCTGGGGAATGCCACTTGTAACCGGTTTAGAGTCAGACCTAGCTCCCACAACTCTTACCATGTGGGTTCTATCCATGAGCCAGTTGGCAACCCATCTCATGATGTAGGGGTTTATGTTCAGACTGGTGAGCTTGTCTATAATACCTAAGTGGTGAATGGTGCCGAAGGCCTTTGCGAGGTCTAGGTAAGCTGCGTGGACCACCTTTTCCTCGTCTATAGCCTTGGTAACTGTCTCAAAGAAGTTCATTAGGTTTAGGAGGCATGATCTACCCTTAACAAAGCTGAACTGAGTAGGGTCCAGTGTTTGGAGGTTTTCAGTGTTTCTGTTAATGAGATCCATGATGATGTGCTCCATAGCTTTCCAGACCAAGCTAGTCAGGCTTACAGGGCAATATTTCCCAGGGTCCGTTGTAGCTCCACCTCTGTGGAGTGGAATAACCGTTGCTGTGCACCACTCTGTGGGCACATAACATGTGGAGAGGCTGAGTTTAAACAGTGTGTTTAGGTGAGGGGTTAGTTCATTTTTGAGCTTGTGTAGGATGCAGCCTGGGACACCGTCAGGTCCCATTGAGGCTGTGTTTTTGGCTTTGGAGAGGGCTGTTTTAACCCGTGTCTGTGATTTCAAGGCACTACATTCTTCTGGTATAGTTATGGGTCCTTTTGGGGGTGAGAGGGGGGTGAAGTTTGCACTGAACCTGTCTGCCAGAATGTTGGCTATATTGGTCGGTTCAGTGTATTTTGTGCTATTCTGCACTAACTCTGAGCAGATCTGAGAATTGCCACTTGGATTCTTGACATAGCTAAAGAATGCCTTGTGGTTATCTTTGGAGTCCATGGCAATTTTTCTTTCAAAGCTAGCCTTGGATGATTTTATGAGGGAACGTAGTTTCTTACTGATACTGCTCAGGGATGTCTTCCCTTCTTGAGATTTTACTCTTTTCTGTACTAGTTTCCTCCTTCTATTGTATATCTTGTTTATGGCAGGGGTCCACCAGACTGGTTTCCTTTTCTTGGAGGAGTGAGTCTTGGTTTTGTTTGGGATAGCATGATCCATGCATTCTTGTAGGTGCCCATAGAGTGCATTAGTAAAGGATTTTGCAGCTTGGACAGCATTACCTTTTAACATGGGGGCTTTGAAACTTCCCACCTCAGTCTTAAGTAACATGAAGTTTGCTTTTGAAAAGTTTTTCACAGTGGTTTCTTTGACCAGGGGTGGTGGTAGACTGTGGATATCCAGAGTGATTAGTTTATGGTCATATCTAACCAGTGAGGGGTTGACCTCCGGTGTGGAACACCAGTCACCCATGTTGGCTATGACCAGGTCCAATATGTTGTCACCTCTGATGGGGGTGTTGACCAGTTGATCCAGGGCGTTTGAGTTTATAAATTCTAGGAAATGTTGGGCAAGGGAGTTTGTACTTGAGTAGTGGGGGTCCTGGGACATGGTGGGTGAGATGTAGCAAGCTATAATTTGAATAGCAGTTTTGCCCGTTGTTAGTTGCACGTGGATGATCTCTGAAGCATCATGCTGTGCCACTAATCTGGAGGTGTGGGTATCCTTGATGAATATGGATACTCCCCCGCCTTTTGTATTTCGGTCCAGGTTTTGTGGCCAAAATGTATGGTATGAGTTGTAGCCTGGTAGTGCTGGGGTGCTCTCTGGAGCCTTAAACCAGGTTTCTGTTACTGCACATATATCGATTTTCTGGATACTGAGGAGTGCCTCGAGTGCATGCATTTTGAGCTTTAGACTTCTGGCATTGAATAGCATTACCCTCAGTTTTTTGTTACTTGTGCTATTTACGGTGGCAGGTTTGTCTTTTGAGCCTTGCCTAAAAAAAGGCATGGGTAAGGCAGTCCACACAGCCTATCTGGACCTTGCCAAGGCCTTTGACACCAGCCCCCACTCTGGAATCATAGATAAACTTACTAAGCTGGGCATAAATCCCTACGTCACTCGATGGGTTGCCAACTGGCTTACTGACAGAACCCAGACTGCAAAAGTAGCTGACTCCAAATCCAACTCCAGACAAGTGACAAGTGCAGTACCTCAGGGTTTAGTCCTGGGACCACTCTTGTTTGGCATCTACTTCTCTGAAGTACAGGCCAACACTAAGGGACTCTGGCTAACAAAGTTCGCAGATGACTGCAAACTGGGAGCCATTATTGAATCCCCAAATGATGTGGATATTCTACAAAAGGGCCTTACAGAAACAGATGCCTGGTGCCAGGGCCATGGGCTCAAGCTTAATGCCAAGAAATGTATAGTTATCCCCTTTGGAAAAAAAACATGTATCCATGAATTACCACATAGGTGGCAGGACACTAAACATTGAAAGTGTGATGAGAGACTTAGGGACACAGGTGGACAGTGGTCTCACTTTCGATAACCACATCGCCACAACAGTCAGGAAATCCTTCTATGTGGCACACCTAATCACTAAGGGCTTTTCATCCAGAAAAAAGGAGGTCATTGTCCCACTGTACTCATCCCTCATTAGACCCATTATAGAGTATAATGCCCCATTTGGTATGTACCTCACAAGACATCTGCAACAGCTGGAAAGACCACAGAAATACCTCACTAAAAGAATCACAGGCCTAAAGCAGATGCCATATGCTGACCACCAAAAAAAACTCCAGCTATACTCTGAGCTATACTCTGTGGCATATCGTCTACTCAGAGGCAATCTCTGTTTAACATACAAGGCCATGACAAACCCTGAGATGTTGGACATGCTCCACTTAAAGAAATCCCAATCCCTCAGAGCCACACGCTCCAGGGATCTAAACCTTGTCATCACAATGAACAAAACATGCTGGAGGGATAGGTTCCTGACCCAGAGACTCCCCATACTCTGGAATAGACTGCCCATACATGTTAAGCAGAGTGCCTCATTGGCCCTCTTCAAAAGGATCCTTGATGATTGGATGGGAGATAGGAAATTCACCCCCGGGATCATGTCAGTCACCATGCAAGACAGGGGTCCAGAGAAGTAAATATTGTGGGAAGAAATATCCAAGGAATTGTTATGGCTAGGCTTACATAGGCCCTAGGGCCGATAGCCTAGTTCCAACCTATGAACCTATGAACCTGTGTATTAGTGTTTGGTGGAAGGAAGAGGGGGTTGTCTGTGTACATGAGGCAATTGTAACATTGACTCAAAATGCCCAGATTCACCAGTTGGATTGGAGAGTACACCTGAAACTGCCCTTTGGACATGCCTGGATAGGTACAGTGAACTGTTTTACTGATTGGCTGTCAAGGTCGAATAGAGAGCCTTGTCCTCCTCTACAGTATAGGGGGGGTCTAGTGCTAAGGTTTATTAGTGCTTGCTATGAGTTTTGAACAAGTGCTGGTATGAGAAGTGAATGGTTTGAGTGCTTAAGTTGAAAGTTTGCCTAGTTCCAAGGGAAAAATTGAAGAGTAGATTTTGTGGAGCCAGGAATAGTTATACCCTACTAACCAGTGCTGCCCGGCGTGCATAACCACACAAATGTGGGTTTTATAGCAGGGAAATGAAAGAGATAGAAATTAGCCCAACATGGCCAATAAACTACTAATTTCTGGCCTGAAACTACTCCTCCAAGGACAGATGGGCTGCTCTAAGCTCTCTCTCTCACATTGAACAGAGAAACTTCCTTCTATCCAAGTAAGATATGGGCAAACACAGAAACTTGTAACACAGCCCTAAATTCAGCACTAACCTGAAAACTGGACAATACTGGCTTAGAAAGGTGGGAAAACAAGTACTTGTATTTCTTTTCAGAAAACAAAGCAGATACAATCAAAAAAACACTTTAAATGCACAGAAATGGCTATCACACTTGAGTGTGTGGCCTACAACAGTTAAACAGGTAATTTAAACACAAAAATGACTTTGTTAACGTGCAGGCAGTAAAATATGTACAGTATGTAGAAGAAACAAGCTTTTTAAATCACAGAAACTCTAGAAAATTGGTGTTTTAGGCAGAATTAGCTAAAGGCAGCAAGAAAATGCAGAAAAATGATAATCATTCCAAAGTGTCTCTTGTCTCTCTGCTGCTGTAGAACTCTGCAGGCACCAGGCAGGAGCTTACTGAGCTGTATACTAGCACAAAAACCTTGCAAATGTGGGTTTTATAGCAGGTAAATGAAAGAGAAATTAGCCCAAAATGGCCAATAAACTACTTATTAATGGGCTGAAACCACTCCTCCGGGGACAGATAGGCTGTTTAAAGCTCCCTCTCTCACAGTGAACAGAGAAACTTCATTCTATCCCAGAAGGTATGGGCAAACACAGAAACTTGTAACGCAACCCTGAATTCAGCATTAACCTGAAAACTGGACTATACTAGCTTAGAAAGGCAGGAAAACAAGTATATTTTTTTGCTTTTTTTTTTTTTTTTTTTTTTTTTTCAGAAAATAAAGCAGATACAATAAAAAAACACTTTAAATGTACAGAAATGGCTATCACACTTGATTGTGTAGCCTACAACAGTTAAACAGGTAATTTAAACACAAAAATGACTTTGTTAAAGTGCAGGCAGTAAAATAAGTACAATATGTAGCTGAAACAAGCTTTTTAAATCACAGAAACTCTAGAAAATTGGCACATTGATAAATGAGTGAAGCTCACGCAGTGAATGTTGACATCTATGATATGAACATATAACTAGGACTAATTGTAGTACAGCTTACAGAAAAATAAAGTGTTGGAATACAACATCTTTTACAGCTTTGAAAGTCATAAAACATTTAGCATTGCCACACAAACTGCAGTCAGCAGTGAAGTGTTCATTTGATGAATAAATAACTTCAGAAGCTGTTAGACAGTCTCTGCTGTACTTTATTTTGGGGAGTTGGGTGTCACAGTAAAGTGCATTACAGCTTTTATAGGTGTGAAAATCCTTTGAATGCTGTTCTGTGCTGGCCAGTGCTAATACTCCAGGTGAAGACCTGAGCTTAACAGTGTAAAACTTTTTATATTTTAACTAATTAATTATTTTACATCAGAAAAGTGATTCTCAAAGTTATATTTACCAAAATTGGGTTATAATCTCACTGCTCCATGAACTACAAACTTTCTTAAGCATGTTTCTAGCATCAGAATGTGTTTAACAAACCTTATTACAAACCTCTCTTGCATCAGAAAGGTCCTTAACAAAGCTGTTTCCTTTCCAAATTCATAGTGTAAGCATGGCACTTAATCTACTACAAACGTGTTTTACTTTTGTGCACATTCTCTAGTGATTATCTTAGTTTATAATACTGGTTCAGATGAACGCTTTCTTAATTATACATCTTTGCCTCTACATATGGATTGTTTTTTGATCCTGTATACAAAAAATTTGCATTGATTTTATGCTGCCCTTTCTCAAAGAATATGTTTGTTAGTACAAAATACCATGACTTATGGTATTATTTTTATTTAACGAGTGGTCCAGCGGTGCAAAGAGAGAGAGAATTCCATGCTGTGCAGCTTGTGACCCAGGTTCTGGCAGAATCTTTCGTGAAAGTTGTGATGATGTGAGGTATTGCCAATTGTGCCTGGGAGAATAGGGCAGTGCATGTGTAACATATGCCAGCGTAGCTAGCTGGAGTTGTATAATTAATTTTGTGTCATTTGACTATCACACTGATTTGTACAGATGCTTGTGTTAAAAATGTACCAACAGTGTTGTTTTAACTCATTAAATGTTTTTGTTTAAACAAAAAATTCTGTAAGGGAAGAGTAGACGTTTTTGAAATCCTTCTATAATTTTCAAATACTGCAAAAGATCTTGGAAAAACTCTGAGTGCGTACTGTACCAGAGTCAAGTGATCAAATGTGTTGTCATTCTATAACCAGCACTGAAAGGATGGAACTCACACAATGGTTTGTTTTGTTATGTTTTGTTTTGCTTTCTTTGGAACCTGATATAAAGATCTATGACAGTAATCACAGTTAGTTGAGTTCAGATCAGTGTGAGTTGGAAGCTCATCTCCTTGCCTAGTGGAAGTAAGCATCTCAGTATTTCATCTTATCTTCCTGAATTAATTATGTTAGCTAGGGAACATTTATTCTCTAGACAGTCAGAAAATACAGTGAGATTAGCTAAGTATTGTTTTTCTGCATCTGCTTGAGTCAGTCCAACTGTGTTATTTTTATTTCTCCTGTGATTGAAACTCTGAAGTTTATTGCACTTAGACATTTAATATTTTCATATTTTCTATTTTATTTATTTATTTCAGTTTTAGAGAGGATGTCTACTGGGCCACGAAGAGCCTGTTTTCAGTGGAGGCCCTGGGAGAAAAGCTCCAATGAACAGTTACAGAGAAACAGGATATACAATCAGTTTTGTCAGAGAAATTAAAGCATGTTACACAAAAATGGATGTGGTAATACATACATTAAAGTTACAGAGAGATAGAATACAGTAGAATAAAAATAAAATTAATGCATTAAATATATTTTGAAAAAGACAAATAAGAGTACATGTGAAATGTATTTTTTTCTTGCAAGTTAGGACATCAGTTTGAGCAGGAGACATGCGTGGGTGCAGTAGGAGAGTGTCCTGTTAGGGTATAATGGGGTAATTGTAGTAGTTGTTGGAGCAGAGGGTGGAGAGGTGAGTGGCTACAGGGGGAATTTTAGGTTGGGGAGTGGGATGGGCATATCCATTTAGTAGTAAGATAGGAGAATAATAAGGATTTAAATTTGTTGTGGTCGGGGGTATTGCAAAGAGTGGGAGGGAGAGAGTTCCATAGTTTAGAAATTCAGCTGGAGAGTAGGAGGTGGTCAGCAGGTCAAGAGGGTTTGTAGATTTGTAGGAGGTTTTGGTTTACTGATCTGAGTGACCGATTAAGGATGTAGGGCCTTAGTGCAGTAGAGAGAGGGGCAGCTAATAGGTTTGTGGATGAGCATGTGGGCATAAGTGATATTAAGCAAGGTCAGGTAACTGAGAAGTTGGAGCCATTGTAGAGTAGGGAGAGTGACAACGGTGGGAGGTATTTTTAGAGTTGGTAGAAAATTTGCTTATTTTATTGTAGCATGATTCCAGTTTGTGTTGTAGTCCGAGATGGAGATTGTTTAACAGGGGGCACCGTAAATAAGAAAGGGGAGCAGGTAGGAGGAAGCTAGTGTTTTTCTGGTGGAGGGAGAGAGGCAGCAGTTGTGTCTGTATAGAAGTCCTAGCTTTTGGTGTTTTTTTTAATGGTGGATTGAATATGGGTTTCAAATTTTAGATGCTCGTCAATGATGACACCAAGGAGTTTGGTATTAGAAACAATTTTGATTGGGATGTTATTGTTACTGAGTATTGAGAAAGAGTTTATGTCTATTGGCGAGTTTCTAGAGGAGAAAAGATCATCAGTTTAGTTTTATTAGCATTATTATTATTTTTTATTAAATATTTTTATACCTTTCATTGTGTCTGATCTTTTAAATAATACTTTTAACATCTTGAGAGTACTTGTGCTTATTCTAGTAATGCTTGGCCACTCTGAAAAGCCTTGCTGCTTGGGTTATACTCTACCATTTATATCAGCACTGATTTTACTCAGAATAATTGGACACCCTTGTAAAAGCCTGATAGTGACTTGACTGGTGGCAGCATATTTACCTTATTGTCTGGACAGAAATGGGCACAGCTGATAACCTTTACCAGGAGTGCATGTGTGTGTGTGTGTGTGTGTGTGTGTGTGTGTGTGTGTGTGTGTGTGTGTGTGTGTGTGTGTGTGAAAATCAAATACCCAGGTGTAGATGTATCAATTACGTGAATCTTGTTTGGGATCTGGAGAGATAGAGAGTTCAGTCACATGCCTGGGGCATGTTCCTGGTGTGTTCTTGGGGGAAATTGTGCTTGACGAGGAGAGCAGTATTAGAAAATGTTATGTAAATCCATTTCTGTTCTTAGTGATAGTCTCTCACTAGTGTCACTGGTGAAAATTGAGGGTCCTTGATTACTGGGCTGGAGTAAAGAAAAGCCATCACATATTGATGGCAGGGGTGGGATATGAATTGAACTTCAGTAGGCTGTGGGCAGTTGTCACTGAAGGTATGTGTACTCTCAACAGCCACAAGGTACACATTCAGAGTTTCATTTTCACATCAGTTTTATTCATTTTTGTTAGTTTAGTTTAGTCAGAGAAAGCAGGCAAAGATGTCACCAGAGGATTATGGTAAGCTGACAAAGAATCAGCTGGCCAAGGTGTGCAAAGCCAAAGGAGTGGTGCATGCTAACTGGACTAAAAGGAAATTATTTCAGCTTTAATCACAGCTGCAGCATGGACTAGTGGCCAGGAAGACAACCAGTCTGGTGTTGGCGATATACAGACTTCAGAAACAGGACAGTTCACCTTCTCCTCAGAGGACATACAAATCCATCAAGTGTTAAAGAGTTGAACTGGAGGGTGCAGAATAGGAGAAGCATCATCAGCATTAGAGAGAAATGTTGACCCTTCATCAGGGTCAAGGAGGTAATGGGGCAGAGAATAACCGGACCCCAGAAGCAATAAAGGTAAATACATTTCTTCCACAATTTGCAGAGGGGAATGATTTTTTATAGTTTTATTCATATATTTGAAAGGGTATGTAAACAGTATAATGCTGACCAAAAACTCTGGGTATAGTTCCTGAACCCCTTACTCCGTGGTAAAGCTGGAACTGCTGTTTCTAAATGGATGATAATGATTGTTTCATTTATGACAGAGAAAAACAATGTTTATTGAACTGTTATAAGTTAACACATGAAGCTTACAGAAAGAAAGTTTCAAGAACATAGAAGGCAGATGAAAGTGTATGTGATTATATTGCTGAGTTAAGCACTTATTTTCATAGGTGATTGAGTGGGTATCAGGTCACCACTTTTGAAAAGCTGGCAGACCTTTTGGTGAGGGAACAAGCTATTAGCACTTTGCCTTTGGATATGAGAATCAAGTTGGTAGACCAAGAGTGTAACTCTTCATATGAGCTGGGGAGAAAAGGGAATCTCTACTTTGCAAAAAGGGCATCACTGCACAAGAAAAGGATACCCAGTGCTGCATATACCTATAAAGGAGCCCATGCTGGACAACCTAAATCACTCCAACAGAGTCTACCAGTAACAGAGGAAGCCACTAGTTTAGGTACACAGCCAGGATCAGGGGTTAGCTGTTTTAAATGTAACTAGAGGGGCCATGTAGCATGCCAATGTCCACCGAAGCAAGGCAGGAATCAAAAGGTAAGGGAGCCAGCAAGTAGGAATAACAGTGTGCTAGTAGTAAGTGGTCTGGAGCAACAGGGGTACCAAACTCTCACTGGAGTTTGTATCCTATCTTAGTGGATGCAAGACAGGCCACTGTTAAGAGCAACACAGCCTTTGATATAACTATTGTGAAGACTGCAGTGGTTAAAGAGGAGCAGTACTTGGTTGGGCAGTTCAATCCAATAAGAACGTCAGGAGGGATCCCATTCCAAATACCATTGGCCAGGGTTCACTTTGACTGGGAGGGTAGAAAAGGAAGCAAACAGGTAGCTGTGTTTGAGGATATTCCTACATATTGCTTGATAGGAAATGATTTTGATAATGCATTACCTCATGTGCATGCTGTTACATGCAGTCGGTCTTGTATACAGGCATGTAGGTCTGGTAGCCTGGGGTAGACCCAGACAGACCCCACACCTGAAGCTGAGGCTGGTGATGTGGCTATTTTGGTGAGGGAGCTACTTTGTAGCAGTAAGCCTGAAAGTGAGACACAGCTGCTGGTAAGTACTGATATTCTCATGGACAGGGTTACTGCATGGATCTAGGTGAGTGGTAGTACCCGGCTGACAGTGAAGCACTACTGTCAAAAGATACAAGGCTTCCTGTGGAAGGAGAGCTGGGAGGAGTTACAAAAGCAGAGTTGAGACAGGCTTAGCTTTTGCATCCTACCTTAAGTAACTTGAGGGATGTAGCTAAGGAAACATCTGATGCTCATGGAAAAGTAAAGTTTACATACTGGAGCAAAGGGTTATTGTATAGAAAATAGACTCCTGATGCAGGGCTAGAGGGTGAAATAATACAGCAGTTGGTAGTGCCCAGTGCCTACCGCCTGGAACTTCTAGCCATAGTCCATGACATTCTTTTTGTAGGTCATATGGCACTAAGAGACATACTGTGCAAAACCCTATTTGGCCTGTGATTGCAAAGGATTTAACAGGGTAGTGCAGGGCCTGTCAGCAGTCCCAAAAGGTAGGAAAGGCAGGGAACAAGATCAAAGCTCTGTTGATGCCGTTGCCTGTGATTGATGAGCCATTTCAGAGGGTAGCTATGAGGTATGAGCTACTCAGAAGCAATCTCTGCTTAACATACAAGGCCATGTCAAACCCAGAACTGTTGGACATGCTACACTTAAAGAAATCCCAGTCCCACAGAGCCACATGCTCCAGGGATCTAAACATTGTCATCACAATAAACAAAACATGCTGGAGGGATAGGTTTCTGACCCAGGGACTCCCCAGACTCTGGAATAAATTGCCCATACATGTCAAGCAGAGTGTCTCTTTGGCCCTCTTCAAAAGGAACCTTGACGATTGGATGGGAGAAAGGAAATTCACCCCGGGGATCACGTCAGTCACCCTGTTAGACAGGGGTCCAAGAAGTAAATAGTGTGGGAAGAAATAGCCAGGGGATTGTTACGGCTAGGCTTGTATAGGCCCTAGGGCCGATAGCCTAGTACCAACCTATGAACCTACAATACCGTGGAACCTCTGAATACAAAACAAGGCCACCGTCAGAAAAAACACAGTAGTCATTATTGCAACAAGCAAAGCTTTCGGTCAAACAACCTTCTTCAGTTCTAAGTATCATACTACATTTTCTCATTCATTTAAAGGGAGTATGATAGATACAATGTTACCACAGCCATCCAGTCATAAAGTACCGTCAATTAAATACTTATTAAAATTATAAGCTACCTATACACACTTCCAAACGTATAAAATTTTACAAATTATACTGTTGCATCCTAACAAGAACAGGCTTAATACTAATATTATTATTTATACCCAGTTCACTGTTTGCACAGAGCCTAATTATCCACTCATACTCCTTATTTTCTAGACAATTATTTAAGTCCCCACCCCTCGCGTTTTTATATACACTTTCTATTACTCTAAAGGTAAAAGTTTGGTCTATTCCCTTATCCAATATGTGCTTACATAGTGTATTCTTATCATTTTTCCTTCTAATGTCAGATTTGTGTTCTATTATGTGGTCTTTTAACCTTCTTGCCATTTTCCCTACATAAAATGATCTACATTTCTTGCAGGTGGCTAAATAGACCACATTAACACTGTTGCAAGTTGCTACACAAGAAAAGTTAAATGTCCGCCCAGACGTAGGGTGTACAAATTCCTCACTTTTCAATTTTTCTGTGTCAACAAAAAAGCTACATGCCATACAAGCATAGGTCCCATACTTCTGCCCTATTTTATTTTTAACTAAACTTTTAAAATCCTTATAACAAAGTTTTCTCTTAAAACTTTTTAAATTCTTATATGAGAAAAGTGGTTTAAAATCTATTATATTATGTAGTTCAGGTAAAGCTAAAAGAATTACCCAATTTTTCTCTGTTATTTTCTGTAATTCTTTTGTTCTTAAATTATATGTAGTAACATATCTAATCTTATTATTTTCTGAGGGTCTTACTAATGCTTGCTTTCCTTGACTAAAAACTGGTCTTGCATCCTCACTTCTAGCGACCCTTACTTTTTCTGCCATTTCCATAACATCTTTATGGTTGTACCCACTATTGACAAACTCTTCTATCATATTATTCATTTGATACTCAAACATAGTCTCATCAGTATTCATCTTACTTACTTACTCTATACAGCTGGGCCTTTATTACTCCTCTAAAGACGTGGGGGGGGGTGCATACTATGCCGATGCAAATATCTGTTAGCTTGTACTTCTTTCCTATGCACACTTGTATGAATAATAATTTCCTTTTTCTTCAATAACACATCTAAAAATACTATACTATCAGACGAATAATTCATTTTAAAATTAAGGAATGTTGTAGTATTATTTAAATAGGCCACATATTCTAACAGTTCTTT
Source organism: Protopterus annectens (assembly GCF_019279795.1). Taxonomy (NCBI): domain Eukaryota; kingdom Metazoa; phylum Chordata; order Ceratodontiformes; family Protopteridae; genus Protopterus; species Protopterus annectens. The sequence goes on from NC_056746.1 coordinate 74,159,382, forward strand.
TATACTCCCATTCCATATAAAAAAAATTATCTACAAATCTTGAACAGAATTCAGTCTTCTTATTTAAAATATTCACACCAGTATTCATATACTTTTTCCTCCCACTGATGAAGCACAAGGTTAGCATAGGTATTGGCCACGGGAGTACCCATGGCCACACCTGTTTGCTGTAGAAACAATTCTTCTTCAAAATAAAAAAAAAATGTTTGTCAACATTATCTGTAACATTGAACAAAATTTTTCCACATCTGTTACCACCATACATGTCTCTGTACTCAAAAATTCAGCTATGGCTGAAATGCCATATTCGTTTGGTATGACGGTAAACGATGAAGTTCTGTCTAGTGTTACAAACATATAATACAAGTCTCTCACTTCTCTACTATCATACCACACTTTTAGTTTTAATCAAAAGTCAGTAGTATTCTTAATTACTCCAGGACATAGTTGTAAATATTGTGAAAGACTCCTTTGCAAACATAGTGACAAAGGTTCCATGATCCAGCCTCCGCCTGAGACTATAGGTCTCATCGGGGGCTTATCAATGGACTTATGCACCTTTGGTATCCCGTAAATTTGGGGTATACATGGACATGGCACAGATAAAAAATTAAACAGTTCTAAACCGATCTCACCACTTAGTTGCATGTCATAAATTATTATATTTATATCGGGGGGCTTATTATTATTATTATTATTATTATTCAAACATAGCAGGGCAGTTACACCTGTCTTCTTGATGGAGTGGAGGGTGTTCTTAATGACCAAGGGTGTAGCTAGAGGGTATTGTAGTAGTCTAGTAGAATTTAATGGTGTAGACAGAAGTTAAGGAAGGAGAACACTTAGGGAACATCATTTGGAATTATTGCCACGTATACAAAAGGTTTCAGTATTTTCTGTTACTGATAAGATTAGATTTAGGGGAAACTGATTATTTTCAACATGGCTGGTTGTCAGATCAGTTATTTAGGATTAGTATAATGTGACTTTTTAGAGATTGTGAAGGTCTGTAGGTTGGTAGCAGCTCGGTCCACACAAAAGTATACAGGGATAAATTTGTCCTATGCAGACCATCTCGCAGCCCTATCCCTGTACAGAGTCTCCTATATCCTGCTGCCAGGCAATCTAAGCCTGGCCTACAAAGCATACTCTGATCCCACTTTGATGGATCTGTTGCACATCATCAAAACTAATAGGTTCAAAAATACCCAATCTTAGCACCTTAACTTCATTTGCAACACAAACAGGACAAATTGGAAGGATAGGCATGTGTTTTGTAAACTACCCCTCTTTTGTAAAAGGCTTCCCATCCACATTAAGTAGAGTTTTTTTCCTAAACAAATTCAAGTGTAAACTTGACCAGTGGATGGGGAATAAGTAGTTTACCCCTGGTTTTGCACCTGTGCCTCTCATGGATATAGGCAGCCCGTAAATGCTTGACCACCTTTTGTGCAAGCCTATATCCAACTTGAAAAAAATTACACTGGTGTATCAAATCATGTCAGGCACATTTGGGAAAGCATGGTTTAGCTAAAACGATCCCTTGGGGTCATTAGCCTAGAAATCACCTATGAACATAGCATATGTGATTTTATCCTCCTGGCTTTAAAGGAATAGAGCTTATTACAAAGAGGGAGACAGGGGTTGATGAATAATGAAAGAGCAGTTTCTAGATAGTTGGTTGTATATTATGGACTCGAGTTAATTATAGCACATTCTGTTACTAGTGTATCATCAGATTTTTCCAATATGTTCTCATTGGTAATCTAGCTGAGTGATTGTTTGACAGCTTTAGGAATTTAATGGTTCAGGTGGAAACAAATTAACTTAAGGGCACTGAAAAAGTTAGGGACTATAGCTGAAATATATTTTTCAGGAAAATTTCATAGTATGACATCTACAAGACAAGTTTTGTTAGATGAATAGTTGAGGTGATCTCTTTTTTTCAACTAGTTTAGTCAGCTATTTGCATGGATACATGGATGAAGGACATCCTAATCAATACAACTGGGAAGATGACTGTTTTTTAGACAATGGGAGGGACAAATGGAGAACGGTGGAACCGAAGGGGAGAGGAAAGAACTCCTGGAGGAACCGGAGATACAACCATCAGTGAATCTTCATAATTCCAACCCCAGATATTTAGATGTTGTTCCTAATAGTATTACAGAGGGAAGTATTAACTCAGATGCCAAGGAAAATAGTATTCTACACTCCTGTGGAGATATTAAGATTTATAACTATACTTCTCATCCGGTATTACGAATTTTTCAAATTTTCTCTAAGGGTATGAAATTTATACCTGACACCAAGTTTGATATAACAGATACCCTAGTTGAATTAAAATTGTTTATGAGAAAATTAAATTTGGGTATATTTTTAAAAATCAGAACAGTATTAGTTCAAATCAGATTGAGGGACTCAAGAAAAAGAGTACTTTCACTCCACCCATGTGTAACACACTGACATCTTTTGAAAATGTAGTAAATACTGAGGTATATTCCTTATACAACAAATGTAAGTACAAATACAAAGGGCAACAATTTGGTAATGACATGATGGATGCTATTCAAGCACTGTGTGACAATAATATTCGCATTCTTACTGCGGACAAGGGTGGGGGAATAGTATTCTATGATCAGGAACAATATAAAAGTAAAATTTTCAATCTTCTAAATAATTCCACACAGTATACTCCCTCTTCTATAAATGAGGTCAACATAGCCCACAGTCGAATTGATTCATACTTAGAAGAATTCATAGTGGAAAATAGAATAAATGAAGATCTATATAGATTTCTTAAAGTTGAATTTCCCATTCTGGCGACTATTACGGGCATTCCTAAGGTCCACAAGGATATATATGATCCACCCTTTCGTCCTATCATATCAGGCAGTGCCAGTAAAGCCTTTACCTTTGGACAAGTCATCCACTATAAACTCAAACATATTTATGATATAGTTGAACATATTATGAAAGACTCCTGGGAGTTTTGGGCCTGTTTAAAAGGAACTATGGTCCCCAGATTAATTTATGTGACAATAGATGTACAGGATTTATTTTCCTGTATTCCTAAGGATGACGGAATATCTAGATTTATTAGTAGTATGTGCAGGGTGAGTGGACTAGGCCAGGATGACATCTCCTCCTCACAGAATTTATGGACATTGTTCTAGACCATAATTACATCTATTATGAGGGGAGTATTATAGACAGAAAACGGGTAGCCATGGGCACTGCCTGTGCTCCTATTTATGCCAATATGGTACTGTTGGATTGGGAAGTGGAATTCATTTTAAATTCAAATTGGATGTCCTTTATTAAAAGATATGTCCGTTATTTGGACGATATCTTTATACTTTGGGAAGGTGAAGTTGAAGTATTGTATGAATTCATTAGTTACATCAACAATACTACGGATTACCTCAAATTCACCCATCAATATGATAGGCACAGTATAAATTACTTGGATGTCCAGATCTACAGCAAGGACAATGAATTTCACTCCAAAATCCACAGAAAAGATACTTTCAGTAATGGCTACCTGCACTATAGTAGTGCACACACATATAACACCAAGAGGGCATTATCAAGGGGCAGTGCATTCGTGCTGCATGACTACTGAGAGACATATAGTGGACCAAGAATTGGAATATATTGGCCGATTGTTCTTGGACAAGGGATATCCACCCAATATGGTGAAAGACATTACAGGATATGTCAAGAATGAATGGGGATTAAAATATAAGCCACTTTTGGGGTGGGTATATCCAAATCTACACCGCAGGAGATATTAGTTCGAATATAGCGGGTCAGAGGGAAGCGGCTGAGAGCAAAAATACAAACACATACACAAGGTCATGTATTATCCAATATGGTAAATATTCAAAAGAGGTAAAAAAGATTATTACCACAAATTGGAATATCATGACCAGTGATCAGACCATTAAAAGCAAGATTACTGATGAGCCACACTTCGTGTATAAAACTGGAAATAACTTAAAAGAATAATTGAATTAAAATCTAAATTCCAGAAAAACATTAATGTGAAGAGGACAGGCACTAGAAGATGTGGCCAATGTAATTATTGCAATTATATTTTGGATACACCCAACATCACTTTGAACAATTGTTTAAAGAGTAAGATTTGGTTTTCTAATGGTAATTGTTTATCTAAGCATGTTATATATTTAAGTGTTTGTCAAACCTGCAAGAGTTTCTATGTGGGTAAGACGGACGCTGTCTTAAAAACAGGATATATGATCATATATACTGTATAAGGAAGTGTGACATTAATAATGCACTATCAAGACATCTTATTAATAGTCCACAGTGCAAGCTATTCAAGTTTGCAATTCTAGATGTTGATTTCCCCAACCCCGAGGGTAACATAAAAGCTGTTGTTGGGGAACGGAAATCAGGTGGCAGATAAGGTTGGATGCAGCCACCCCCCCAGGTCTTAATGAAATGATTCCTACAAAACCACTAGTCAGGGTTTAGTTCAATAAATTGTGCAATATGTTGTTATATTCATTACAGTATTTATATAATGTTTGCATTCCATATTATATTGTATGTCATATATTATATTATATATTATATATCATATGTCACATAATGTGTTACATGCATTGGGCAATATGTTACATATATATATATTTTATTTTATAAATTCAACTCACAAATATTTTTTTTTTTCTACCAATATCATGATTGATATATATTATACATATCTTGATTGATAGCCACTTTAGAAGGCATTTTATTCCACTTTTAGAAAAATAATCAAATGGCATTATATAACTGTTTTTAATAATTTGTGATTTTGCTTATTTAGTATATATAAAATAGTGATTTAGATATTTATTGCTTTTTAGATTAGTAGGGTTCGTAAATTATATGAACTATATTTTTAGTGTGGTTATGTAGCAAGATGTATACATTGCATTTGTATGAAATGTGTAAGATAGCACTGTTTTAATAATTGATTTATTGTTTAATTACAATTTAGGGCGGGCTTTTTACTTCAATTATGATATATAAGCGTCATGATTCCGTGCTATGATGTTCTGAAGAAGACAGATTTACTTCTGTAGAAAGCGCTCAACCTATTTTATGTCAATAAATTAAGTGTTTCCAGCACAGTATCCTGTATTCCTGGCGTTCATTCACCTTTGGTGTGTTTGCAATTTTGTTGTTTCGCTGGGATTATCATCTTTATTACGTTGTTTTCGATGGATTCCATGCAGGAGATGCTTAATGTTTCCAATCTCGTTTCGAGGGCGAGATAGATAAAATTCATTCTGAGATGACCATTCTTGAGGGAAATTACTAGACTTGTTGAACTACTGACGCCGGCTAGTACTGCTCCAAATAAACAGTTTCAACCTAACCCGCAGGTTGCTACGTTCACCCGCTCCTCTATGGGTAACGCCAGTGACGACGATATTCCTAACGCACAGAGGAGGTTTTCCTCCCCTTTACCGTCCAGGCGAACACCGAGGAAGGATGTATGTGACGAAGGGGGCAGCCGTGGCTTTTTTTCAGCTTCAAATACTACGACAGGCAATGTAGACAACACAGAAGACGACCGTTGTCTCATATCAGGTGCCAAACCTAAACGTCTTCCACCGGTTCGTACTTATGGTGGGGAGGACAAAGGGAAAGGCGCCATTCAGGCACCTAAGAAAGGTACTGTAATTTCCAATGAGGTTGCTGCATCTACTCAAGTGGATCGTTTGAAAAGACAAGATTATTGTTTAGATAAATTTATGGATATGCCGCTTGATTTCAAGGACATTCCACAAGCGGTTTCAAATTTTTATTCTGTTGGTGAAGGAGGAATCACCCATCCTTGAAAAAGTTAATTTTACTTTTGGTAACAATTTAACAAAGGTTAAAAACCTTCAGGTTGAAAATTTATATTTGCACAAATGTTTGGAAAGTGGGATTGTACCCATGGGGCTGCGGTTCTTTAAGGAACCATTGGGGATTGAAATGAATGCACAGAATATCAAGATTTGCAACGATATGTTTGATGAGTTTGGTAGGAAGTTTATCAGATTTATTGTGGAATGTAATGATTCAAAAATTAGTACGTTGCTTAATGAGATAGACAGATTGGATAAACAGATTAAGGATGATTTAATGTTTACACAGTGGGACAAACTTTATTTTAAACAATATGAATATGCGGAAAATATGTATCAAAAGACCTATGAAAGGAAGTATAAAAAACTACAAAGGGATATAGTACAATATGAGAAGGGGACAGCTTACAGATGGAAAAATGGGCATGATGGTAAATTTATTACAAAAAATAGATACACAAATCGCTCTGCTGCTTATGTTAGTGAAGTTGTACAGGATGAAGGACATCCTAATCAATACAACTGGGAAGATGACTGTTTTTTAGACAATGGGAGGGACAAATGGAGAACGGTGGAACCGAAGGGGAGAGGAAAGAACTCCTGGAGGAACCGGAGATACAACCATCAGTGAATCTTCATAATTCCAACCCCAGATATTTAGATGTTGTTCCTAATAGTATTACAGAGGGAAGTATTAACTCAGATGCCAAGGAAAATAGTATTCTACACTCCTGTGGAGATATTAAGATTTATAACTATACTTCTCATCCGGTATTACCGGAATTTTTTCAAATTTTCTCTAAGGGTATGAAATTTATACCTGACACCAAGTTTGATATAACAGATACCCTAGTTGAATTAAAATTGTTTATGAGAAAATTAAATTTGGGTATATTTTTAAAAATCAGAACAGTATTAGTTCAAATCAGATTGAGGGACTCAAGAAAAGAGTACTTTCACTCCACCCATGTGTAACACACTGACATCTTTTGAAAATGTAGTAAATACTGAGGTATATTCCTTATACAACAAATGTAAGTACAAATACAAAGGGCAACAATTTGGTAATGACATGATGGATGCTATTCAAGCACTGTGTGACAATAATATTCGCATTCTTACTGCGGACAAGGGTGGGGGAATAGTATTCTATGATCAGGAACAATATAAAAGTAAAATTTTCAATCTTCTAAATAATTCCACACAGTATACTCCCTCTTCTATAAATGAGGTCAACATAGCCCACAGTCGAATTGATTCATACTTAGAAGAATTCATAGTGGAAAATAGAATAAATGAAGATCTATATAGATTTCTTAAAGTTGAATTTCCCATTCTGGCGACTATTACGGGCATTCCTAAGGTCCACAAGGATATATATGATCCACCCTTTCGTCCTATCATATCTGGCAGTGCCAGTAAAGCCTTTACCTTTGGACAAGTCATCCACTATAAACTCAAACATATTTATGATATAGTTGAACATATTATGAAAGACTCCTGGGAGTTTTTGGGCCTGTTTAAAAAGGAACTATGGTCCCCCAGATTAATTTATGTGACAATAGATGTACAGGATTTATTTTCCTGTATTCCTAAGGATGACGGAATATCTAGATTTATTAGTAGTATGCGCAGGGTGAGTGGACTAGGCCAGGATGACATCTCCCTCCTCACAGAATTTATGGACATTGTTCTAGACCATAATTACATCTATTATGAGGGGGAGTATTATAGACAGAAAACGGGGGTAGCCATGGGCACTGCCTGTGCTCCTATTTATGCCAATATGGTACTGTTGGATTGGGAAGTGGAATTCATTTTAAATTCAAATTGGATGTCCTTTATTAAAAGATATGTCCGTTATTTGGACGATATCTTTATACTTTGGGAAGGTGAAGTTGAAGTATTGTATGAATTCATTAGTTACATCAACAATACTACGGATTACCTCAAATTCACCCATCAATATGATAGGCACAGTATAAATTACTTGGATGTCCAGATCTACAGCAAGGACAATGAATTTCACTCCAAAATCCACAGAAAAGATACTTTCAGTAATGGCTACCTGCACTATAGTAGTGCACACACATATAACACCAAGAGGGTCATTATCAAGGGGCAGTGCATTCGTGCTGCACGCATGACTACTGAGAGACATATAGTGGACCAAGAATTGGAATATATTGGCCGATTGTTCTTGGACAAGGGATATCCACCCAATATGGTGAAAGACATTACAGGATATGTCAAGAATGAATGGGGATTAAAATATAAGCCACTTTTGGGGTGGGTATATCCAAATCTACACCCGCAGGAGATATTAGTTCGAATATAGCGGGTCAGAGGGAAGCGGCTGAGAGCAAAAATACAAACACATACACAAGGTCATGTATTATCCAATATGGTAAATATTCAAAAGAGGTAAAAAAGATTATTACCACAAATTGGAATATCATGACCAGTGATCAGACCATTAAAAGCAAGATTACTGATGAGCCACACTTCGTGTATAAAACTGGAAATAACTTAAAAGAATAATTGAATTAAAATCTAAATTCCAGAAAAACATTAATGTGAAGAGGACAGGCACTAGAAGATGTGGCCAATGTAATTATTGCAATTATATTTTGGATACACCCAACATCACTTTGAACAATTGTTTAAAGAGTAAGATTTGGTTTTCTAATGGTAATTGTTTATCTAAGCATGTTATATATTTAAGTGTTTGTCAAACCTGCAAGAGTTTCTATGTGGGTAAGACGGACCGCTGTCTTAAAAACAGGATATATGATCATATATACTGTATAAGGAAGTGTGACATTAATAATGCACTATCAAGACATCTTATTAATAGTCCACAGTGCAAGCTATTCAAGTTTGCAATTCTAGATGTTGTTTTCCCCAACCCCCGAGGGGGTAACATAAAAGCTGTTGTTGGGGAACGGGAAATCAGGTGGCAGATAAGGTTGGATGCAGCCACCCCCCCAGGTCTTAATGAAATGATTCCTACAAAACCACTAGTCAGGGTTTAGTTCAATAAATTGTGCAATATGTTGTTATATTCATTACAGTATTTATATAATGTTTGCATTCAATATTATATTGTATGTCATATATTATATTATATATTATATATCATATGTCACATAATGTGTTACATGCATTGGGCAATATGTTACATATATATATATTTTATTTTATAAATTCAACTCACAAATATTTTTTTTTTTTTTTTTTCCTACCAATATCATGATTGATATATATTATACATATCTTGATTGATAGCCACTTTAGAAGGCATTTTATTCCACTTTTAGAAAAATAATCAAATGGCATTATATAACTGTTTTTAATAATTTGTGATTTTGCTTATTTAGTATATATAAAATAGTGATTTAGATATTTATTGCTTTTTAGATTAGTAGGGTTCGTAAATTATATGAACTATATTTTTAGTGTGGTTATGTAGCAAGATGTATACATTGCATTTGTATGAAATGTGTAAGATAGCACTGTTTTAATAATTGATTTATTGTTTAATTACAATTTAGGGTGGGCTTTTTACTTCAATTATGATATATAAGCGTCATGATTCCGTGCTATGATGTTCTGAAGAAGACAGATTTACTTCTGTAGAAAGCGCTCAACCTATTTTATGTCAATAAATTAAGTGTTTCCAGCACAGTATCCTGTATTCCTGGCGTTCATTCACCTTTGGTGTGTTTGCAATTTTGCCCATACATGTCAAGCAGAGTGTCTCTTTGGCCCTCTTCAAAAGGAACCTTGACGATTGGATGGGAGAAAGGAAATTCACCCCGGGGATCACGTCAGTCACCCTGTTAGACAGGGGTCCAAGAAGTAAATAGTGTGGGAAGAAATAGCCAGGGGATTGTTACGGCTAGGCTTGTATAGGCCCTAGGGCCGATAGCCTAGTACCAACCTATGAACCTACAATACCGTGGAACCTCTGAATACAAAACAAGGCCACCGTCAGAAAAAACACAGTAGTCATTATTGCAACAAGCAAAGCTTTCGGTCAAACAACCTTCTTCAGTTCTAAGTATCATACTACATTTTCTCATTCATTTAAAGGGAGTATGATAGATACAATGTTACCACAGCCATCCAGTCATAAAGTACCGTCAATTAAATACTTATTAAAATTATAAGCTACCTGTACACACTTCCAAACGTATAAAATTTTACAAATTATACTGTTGCATCCTAACAAGAACAGGCTTAATACTAATATTATTATTTATACCCAGTTCACTGTTTGCACAGAGCCTAATTATCCACTCATACTCCTTATTTTCTAGACAATTATTTAAGTCCCCACCCCTCGCGTTTTTATATACACTTTCTATTACTCTAAAGGTAAAAGTTTGGTCTATTCCCTTATCCAATATGTGCTTACATAGTGCATTCTTATCATTTTTCCTTCTAATGTCAGATTTGTGTTCTATTATGTGGTCTTTTAACCTTCTTGCCATTTTCCCTACATAAAATGATCTACATTTCTTGCAGGTGGCTAAATAGACCACATTAACACTGTTGCAAGTTGCTGCACAAGAAAAGTTAAATGTCCGCCCAGACGTAGGGTGTACAAATTCCTCACTTTTCAATTTTTCTGTGTCAACAAAAAAGCTACATGCCATACAAGCATAGGTCCCATACTTCTGCCCTATTTTATTTTTAACTAAACTTTTAAAATCCTTATAACAAAGTTTTCTCTTAAAACTTTTTAAATTCTTATATGAGAAAAGTGGTTTAAAATCTATTATATTATGTAGTTCAGGTAAAGCTAAAAGAATTACCCAATTTTTCTCTGTTATTTTCTGTAATTCTTTTGTTCTTAAATTATATGTAGTAACATATCTAATCTTATTATTTTCTGAGGGTCTTACTAATGCTTGCTTTCCTTGACTAAAAACTGGTCTTGCATCCTCACTTCTAGCGACCCTTACTTTTTCTGCCATTTCCATAACATCTTTATGGTTGTACCCACTATTGACAAACTCTTCTATCATATTATTCATTTGATACTCAAACATAGTCTCATCAGTATTCATCTTACTTACTTACTCTATACAGCTGGGCCTTTATTACTCCTCTAAAGACGTGGGGGGGGGTGCATACTATGCCGATGCAAATATCTGTTAGCTTGTACTTCTTTCCTATGCACACTTGTATGAATAATAATTTCCTTTTTCTTCAATAACACATCTAAAAATACTATACTATCAGACGAATAATTCATTTTAAAATTAAGGAATGTTGTAGTATTATTTAAATAGGCCACATATTCTAACAGTTCTTTTATACTCCCATTCCATATAAAAAAAATTATCTACAAATCTTGAATAGAATTCAGTCTTCTTATTTAAAATATTCACACCAGTATTCATATACTTTTTCCTCCCACTGATGAAGCACAAGGTTAGCATAGGTATTGGCCACGGGAGTACCCATGGCCACACCTGTTTGCTGTAGAAACAATTCTTCTTCAAAATAAAAAAAAAATGTTTGTCAACATTATCTGTAACATTGAACAAAATTTTTCCACATCTGTTACCACCATACATGTCTCTGTACTCAAAAATTCAGCTATGGCTGAAATGCCATATTCGTTTGGTATGACGGTAAACGATGAAGTTCTGTCTAGTGTTACAAACATATAATACAAGTCTCTCACTTCTCTACTATCATACCACACTTTTAGTTTTAATCAAAAGTCAGTAGTATCCTTAATTACTCCAGGACATAGTTGTAAATATTGTGAAAGACTCCTTTGCAAACATAGTGACAAAGGTTCCATGATCCAGCCTCCGCCTGAGACTATAGGTCTCATCGGGGGCTTATCAATGGACTTATGCACCTTTGGTATCCCGTAAATTTGGGGTATACATGGACATGGCACAGATAAAAAATTAAACAGTTCTAAACCGATCTCACCACTTAGTTGCATGTCATAAATTATTATATTTATATCGGGGGGCTTATTATTATTATTATTATTATTATTCAAACATAGCCGGGCAGTTACACCTGTCTTCTTGATGGAGTGGAGGGTGTTCTTAATGACCAAGGGTGTAGCTAGAGGGTATTGTAGTAGTCTAGTAGAATTTAATGGTGTAGACAGAAGTTAAGGAAGGAGAACACTTATGGAACATCATTTGGAATTATTGCCACGTATACAAAAGGTTTCAGTATTTTCTGTTACTGATAAGATTAGATTTAGGGGAAACTGATTATTTTCAACATGGCTGGTTGTCAGATCAGTTATTTAGGATTAGTATAATGTGACTTTTTAGAGATTGTGAAGGTCTGTAGGTTGGTAGCAGCTCGGTCCACACAAAAAGTATACAGGGATAAATTTGTCCTATGCAGACCATCTCGCAGCCCTATCCCTGTACAGAGTCTCCTATATCCTGCTGCCAGGCAATCTAAGCCTGGCCTACAAAGCATACTCTGATCCCACTTTGATGGATCTGTTGCACATCATCAAAACTAATAGGTTCAAAAATACCCAATCTTAGCACCTTAACTTCATTTGCAACACAAACAGGACAAATTGGAAGGATAGGCATGTGTTTTGTAAACTACCCCTCTTTTGTAAAAGGCTTCCCATCCACATTAAGTAGAGTTTTTTTCCTAAACAAATTCAAGTGTAAACTTGACCAGTGGATGGGGAATAAGTAGTTTACCCCTGGTTTTGCACCTGTGCCTCTCATGGATATAGGCAGCCCGTAAATGCTTGACCACCTTTTGTGCAAGCCTATATCCAACTTGAAAAAAATTACACTGGTGTATCAAATCATGTCAGGCACATTTGGGAAAGCATGGTTTAGCTAAAACGATCCCTTGGGGTCATTAGCCTAGAAATCACCTATGAACATAGCATATGTGATTTTATCCTCCTGGCTTTAAAGGAATAGAGCTTATTACAAAGAGGGAGACAGGGGTTGATGAATAATGAAAGAGCAGTTTCTAGATAGTTGGTTGTATATTATGGACTCGAGTTAATTATAGCACATTCTGTTACTAGTGTATCATCAGATTTTTCCAATATGTTCTCATTGGTAATCTAGCTGAGTGATTGTTTGACAGCTTTAGGAATTTAATGGTTCAGGTGGAAACAAATTAACTTAAGGGCACTGAAAAAGTTAGGGACTATAGCTGAAATATATTTTTCAGGAAAATTTCATAGTATGACATCTACAAGACAAGTTTTGTAAGATGAATAGTTGAGGTGATCTCTTTTTTTCAACTAGTTTAGTCAGCTATTTGCATGGATACATAGAGAGATCCAGCAAAAGAGAAAAGAAATAAGGTTGTTTGAGTTAAGTAAACCAAATTCTGCCTGCCATAAAGTATCTCTACAGTCACAATGAAAAAAAAAAAAAGAGTTCAGACATCTAGGCATAATCACTGCTAACAGTCGTTGTAATTATATTTATGCCTATTACTATGACAGAAGTATTGTTACCACTTCTGCTATAAGAGAAAAAGTCCTGAGCACTCAAAGCCAGGGACTCAGACATGTTATAGTTCATTCAGTCTGTCCCTTGCACTCAAACTCAAATATGAGAGTGGGAAAGCAGATGCCGTACCTCACCCAAACACCTTATTCAAGATCAGCTGAGATAAGTGCAGCAATGATGGGGAAGGAATGTCTGAGAGTGGGAGTGTAGATTAGTGCAGTGATCAGGAAGGTTATTTAGGTTAAAGGAATGGGAGGGGAGTTTTAGGGTTAGGGAGCAGGAAAGGAGTTTAGGTTAATGAAGACAGAATGGAGTTTTAGGCTTAAGGAGCAAGAAGGGAGTTTACATTTAGGGAGCAATTGGGGAATTTAGGTTTATGGAAGGGGTAGAGTTTTAGGTTTAGGGAGTGCTAAATAGGTAACAGAGATTGAGCAGTGGGAGTTAGAGCACTTTTGTTTTGTTGAGTGAGTGTGTCATGAGCTATTAGCACCTGAACAATTATAGTAGACCCATTGTTAGCAACATACCTTGGTACAAGTAGTTAGTAAGAACAAGTAAACTGAGAATCATTATGTGAAAAACAGCAACAGATTTTTTCAGCTTTACCCGAGCAGTAATTACAATTTGTAGTGTGTGCATGAAGGAAATAAAACATAGCAGTTGGAGTTATATGTCAGGGAATACAATGACAGTATCATTGTAAATAGCAAAGGCTTCTGTTTTTGACTGGTGTTCCATTCTCACAGCACTTTGTGAGCCATAGTACAGCTAAACAGACAGCTTAACACTTTAAGAAAATCCAATAAGTGAAAGAATCAGGGTTTCTTGTAGCTTTACTGAGATTTCTTAACTTTAATACTTTGTAAAACTGCAATACAATACAAATAGCAGCATATTAGAATATATACAATATACAGCACTTATAAATACAAAGAATTACAACATACAAATTACGTACAGGAGATGTGAATGCCAGGGCCTGGGAAAAGAAGATCATGACTGCACTTCATGAGGGATAGAAGTGAAAGAAAGCTACTGAGTTACATCACTTCCTGAGGCTTGCTATAATGCTGTAAAACAAGTGAATCTAACTGTTATAAATAAAAGGCCACTAGATGGCAGCAGCAGATAAAAAAATGCTGAGACTGTACAATTATAATATAAACTGCCTGAATTGCTATGAAGGGTAGAATACTCCCTACCTGGCATATTACAGGATGCCACTACACTTATTAATATTACTACACACAATAACACATTTTAACCATTTTCAGCAACAAGAACTACAATGTCCGAGACTGGCCTCAAATAAACTTTAACAGTTCCTTGTTTGACAACTCTTACTTCCACCTTTCTCACTTTACCATCTCTGCTTGGCAACGTGTCAGTGATAAGTCCCACAAGCCATTCATTCCTGCATTTTTGACTGTCCTTCATTAACACATCACCTAATTTAACATTTGGATACTCTCGAGTCCACTTTCTGCGACTTTGTAAGGTGGTCAAGTATTCCATTTCCATCTTTTCCAGAAGGTGTCAGCAAGACTCTGAACTTGCTTCCATTGTTTTACATGAAGGTCTGTTGTTTTGAAGTTACCAGAAGGAGCCAACAAAGAGTTTGACTTTTGAGTCAAAAGCATGGTTGGTGTAAGAACCTCAGGATTATCTGGATCGTTAGACACTGGTACTAAATGTCTTACATTCATAATAGCCATAACTTCTGCCATAAAGTTACTTAAACTCTCATGGGTCAGATAAGTAGGCTTATCTTGGAGCAACATTGCATCCAAAATGCGTCTAGCTACACCTATTAGTCTTTCCCAAGCACCTCCCATATGAGATGAGTGCAGAGGATTGAAGACCCACCTGCATCCTTTGCCTTGTAGATAACCTCATACTGCTGTATCACCTGCATAAATATTTAGTTCATTACAAGCTCCCACAAAGTTTGTCCCTCTATCAGAGTGAAGTAACTTTGCTGGGCCATGGATTGAAAAGAATCTTCTCAAGGCATTAATAAAACTGGAAGCTGACATAGATTCAATCAGTTCTATATGTACAGCTCATGCAGACAGACATGTAAAAAGTACTGCTCAGCATTTATTGTCAGCACTACCTCCTCTAGTGCGGCGGGTTAACACTGTCCATGGGCCAAAAACATCAATACCCACGCTAGTGAATGGTGGTTCAGGAGTCACTCTATCTTCTGGTAAATCTGCCATCTTTTGACTTTCTAATCCCCTTCTCAGTTTACGACAGATAACATATTTGTGAAAAACTGCAGATGTCAGGTGTTTGCCACCAAGGATCCAGAAACCTGCAGCTCTGATTGCGCCTTCTGTTATGTGATGTCCTTGATGAGCCACTTGGTTATGGTAATATCTCACAATCAGTGTAGCAATGTGATGATTATGAGGGATAATGATTGGTTGCTTCTCTTGTTCAGTCAGTGCTGCAAAGGACAAGCATCTGCTAACTCTCAGCAGTCCATCTTAATCTATAACAGCACTAAACTTCTTGAGATGACTTTGTTTTGGCAATGCCTTTTGCTCTTTTATGCAGTCATATTCCATTTTGAAGTGTTTGTGCTGAACAGAAGAGATGATCACATTCTTTGCTTGTGAAAGTTCCTGTAAGCTAACTTGCTGATGAAAAATTTTCCAGCCTCCAAGTAGAGAGCTATCTGATTTTCTCTGAAAACTTTTGGCAATATGAATGTCTGGCTATAGTTTCAACTAGTGTCTTCCAGTTTGAAAATCTTTCAAAACAATGTGAATGAATAGTGAAATCAGAGGCTCTAGTGCTGAAGCTCACAACTGCCGGTTTAATTTCAGGATCTGCTTCAGGATCTATAAGAGGATAACCAGTAGCTGTGTCATTTGAATTATCTTTAACTGGCTGGTAAAGAAATGAAGGGCCTGAGAGCCATATAGTGTTCTGAAGGCAGGCTGTCTGTGTGGGCCTTGCAGCATAATCAGCAGGGTTTTGCTCTGTGGGTACATAGAACCACTGATCAGGATGAAGTTACTTGTCTGATTCTATTTACTCGGTTGGAGACATACAGATATAATCTTCTAGAGGTATTGCAGATGTAACCCAGGACGGTTTTACTGTCTGTAAAGAATTTCACAATATCCAGTTCCAGGTCTGTTTCATCTCTGATTAGCTCATACAGTTCTACCGCTAATACAGCTGCACATAGCTCCAAACATGGGATTGTATGCGCTGGTCTAAGGCTTAACTTAGACTTTCCCATAACGAACTCAACATGACATATACTTACTGAATCAGTTGTTTTCAAGTAGACTACTATACCTATAGGTGTGATGGATGCATCTGAAAAAATATACAGTTCCTTATTACAGGCTACTGTCAGTGAAACAGGCCCATAACATCTGGGTATCTTTAAGCCTTTCAAAGCCTGCAAAGACTCCTTCCACTGACTCCACTCATGCAGTCGGTCTTGTGGGAGCAATGCATCCCATTCCCATTTCCCAGATGACAGATCACGGACTAAGGCCTTACCTTTTATAGTCGCTGGTGCAACAAACCCAAGGGGATCATAAAGGCTCTTCACAGTAGCTAGGATTCCTCTCCTGGTGAAGGGTGTTTCCTCTGAAAAGACATGGAAAAACAAATCTGTCTATTTCTAGATCCCAGCCTAGTCCAAAACTTTTCTGAACAGGAAGGGAGTCTGTACCCAGATAAAGATCTTTAAGGTCTTTAGCTGTATCTTCTGTAGGAAAGGCTTCCATAACCTGCTTGCTGTTAGAAGCAACCTTATGAAGCTGCAGATTAGATTCTGCCAGCATCTGCTTTGTTTTATTGAGAATGTCAATTTCTATGTCAGGAGTGCTAAGAGATGCAAGTCCATCACCTACATAGAAATGTTTCAACACAAAGTGTTTGGCATCTTGTCCATAATGTTCAGCACCTTCTAGGGCAGCTTTACGCGTACAGTATATAAGCACAGTGGAGAGGGACTGTTGCCGAGGACATGCACCCTCATTCTGTACTACACTACCTCTTTGTCTATGTCATGATCTTTGTACCAGAGAAAACGTAAATAATCTCGGTGATCCTCTCTCACCAGAAAACAGTAAAACATCTACTGCACATCAGCTGTGAAGGCTATGGGCTCTCTTCTAAAGAGCATGAGGACCCCTAGTAGAGTATTGTTTAGATCAGGACCACTTAACAGTACCTTATTTAAAGAAATACCTTCACATTCTGCACTGGAATGAAACACAACTCTTATTTGATCTGGTTTGTGTGGGTGGGTGGTAAACACCAAACATTGGCAGATATCAGTGTTCTTAACCTTGATCCAGTGGTCCTGCAATTTCAGCATGATCATTATCCAGTAACCTTTTGATGAATTCTGTGAAATCTCTCTTTACCTTTGGCCTTTTTTGTAAGAGAGTTCAGGCACTTCGTGGCTTGTTCTCTATTACAAGGGAAACGATACCTGGGTGTGCAAAACAGCAGAGGGGCCACCCAGCTGTTATTATCATCCTAGTGAGTCTCTCTGCCCATGATTTCGAGAAAGGGTTGATTTTCTATGGACACGGCTTGTTTATTATTGTTCTTTGATTTCTGAAACACTGAAACCCCTAGATTGTCAGTTTCTATGTTAAAGCTGGTATCTTTGCTGTGTGAAGAAGAGTCCCAAAACCATGTTAAATTATTAAAGCTTTCTTTAACAGTAAAATTATTGTGGCATGGACTGAAAAAGGATGTGCGGCCATTTGCTAACACAGACGTCTTGAAGGAACTGATACTGTTTGGCTGGTGAGGTCATCCCAGGCAAACTTCTCCTACAATGACCCACCCCAAGTCAAGTTTCTGAGCATAAGGGGTGTTGACTGGTCCATTCATTTGCTCATGCACTTTGTACACTTCTAAAATTTCTCTTTCAAGAAGCAAAAGGATAGAAGCACCAGAATTAACAGCTGGAATGAGGTGAACAATTGGGCAGAGGTGAGGGTGATGATAAGCCACCTCTGGAGAAGGAATTTCTGACTTGTCATCAGGTATCATGCCACACTCTATCAGTGTAGGTAATAGGAATCGCTTTTCCTTATCAAAAGATTTAATAACAACAACTATGGCTCTTCTGCCTGCAGTTTCCATAATGCCTGTGCATATCTTTAGAGTATAGGGAGCTGCAGTTCTTTTAATGTTAAAGATATCAAAGAAGTCTGACCTTGCAAGTAATTTACTGCTCTGCTCATCAAGAACTGCATAAATCTTCACTGCTTTGTCTCTTTTCCCGGTGGGATACACAGTGACTAAACAGATTTTAGAACATGACTGTGGATTTTTACCTTGGCTACAGATTTCAGTGCACTTAGACATCACTGAAGAAGGGGAATCCTCTTTTTGCTTCCTGCCCTGATCTTTCCCGCTTCTACCATCCCTGCTGGTTGTGGAGGTGGATCAGGGTGTAACGCCACTATGTGTTTCTCACTGCCACATATTGTGCACTCGACTGATATTTTACAGTATTTATATGCTTAGGAGAGTCACGGCACTTGAAACAGATGCCATTTTGTTTAAGAAAGAACATTCTCTCCTCAGTAGGCTTATCTCTTAACTCTTTGCACCTTTTCAGAGGATGTGGCTTCCGGTGAATTGGGCATTGTCTATCAGGACTTTCTATAGGGCTCACCTTGCTGCTGTCTTGACAGTTTGTGGCCCTTGAAGGTACAACTGTTTTGTGTGTGAACACAGAACTATTACCATGAGGTCTGGAAGGCTTTTCTGGTCTGGATGGTGGATTACAGCTGCTAATGAAGGCAAAGCTGGGGTCGCTCTTAATCTTTGCTTGCTGCTGAATGAACCAAGAAAATACAAAGAAAGGGGGAAAAGCTGCTCCATTTTCCTCTTTGTATTTAGCGACAACAGATGCCCACTTTGCCCACTTTTGTTGCAAGGTATATGATACCGCAATAATAACATCCTCTCATCTGCTGTCTTTATAGATCTCTCAAAAGCATTCGACATGGTTAATCATCAAATTCTCTTGAATCTTCTGAAATCACTTTCACTTGACACTCTGGCACTACAGTGGTTCAAGTCTTACCTAGATAATCGCAAACAGGCTGTCCTCTGGGAAAACACTCTATCCGCTCCTCTTCCTGTCTCACTTGGAGTCCCCCAAGGATCTATCTTAGGTCCCCTTTTATTCTCCATATTTATCAATGATCTTGCTTCTAGCATCCCCCAAGCCGTAACCATACAGTATGCAGATGACTCCACCTTAATCTCCTCAGCCTCTAACCCAACTGAACTTCAATCCCTCACCCAAAATGTCTTTCAGCTTGTAGAAGAGTGTTTTTTACAGCGATGTCTCCTCCTTAACCCTAAAAAGACTAAACTACTGTTGTTCACTCCCACACAAAAATCTTCACCACTCCACTTCTCCATCGTATCTAAAAATGGCACAGTTATATCTCCTGACATATCAACCAAACATTTAGGGGTTACCATCGATTATAGCCTAAACTATGACTCTCACATTAATACCACTATTAAATCTATTAATAAAAAGCTTGGCTCCCTGTATAAAATCAAGCCTTTCCTTACTCCTACGGCCAGAATTACCATTGCCCACTCCCATCTTATCTCTACTCTCCTGTACGCATCCCCTTTATATACAAATCTATCTAAAACTAACCTGAACAAATTGGCTACCTCCTACAATAGTATAGCCACATTTGCTACCAGCTCCCCTTTTAGATCTCACCATTGCCTAAATTTAAAACAACTTGGCTGGCTGGAACTTGAAAATCAACTTTTATCATAGCAACTTATAGTCACCCAAAAAATCCTTTACTTCCCTGAAAAAACACCTATCCTTACTAAACTTATTAGTCCCTATAAAAATCTTTCTAACCTTCGCTCTTCACACAAACTGTTAGTATCCACACATAAATCTAATAATAAAGCAGGTGACTCACTTTTCTCCTACACGGTGGGGAAAAGCTGGAACCTTCTTCCTAAGGACCTCACTATGATCTCCTCTTCCTCACTCTTCAAAAAGAAACTCAGACTTCATCTTACTAAGCACTGGCTCTGTCCATGCAGCAACCCTGACTAAAATCTCTCCTCCTTTACAACACTACATTCTCTCTTCCTATGCTTATCCTCCCTACTCTCTTCTCATTCCTTAGGCCACTTAGCATGTTACTTTGAACTACCTTCTCCTTGCTTCTCATATTAGATTTTACTTCTCCTTCTTACCTTACTTTTACCAAACCTCTCTGTATTTCTCTCTCCTCCTTCCTTTTGTCTTTTTGTTCCACAACTACTCTCCTCCCTATTTCCTTGCACTCTCTAAAAAAAAAAAAAAAAAATATATATATATATATATATATATATATATATATATATATATTTTTATAGATTTAAAGGAATGAGGATTTCCTTTTATTTTAGCTGTATTGTTAACATTTGTAAACTATTTTGTATGTCTTCTTGTCCTTTGATTTGTTTTAAATTGTCTGTTCTTTTGGAGCTTTTCTCCCCGGGCCTCTACTGAAAATGGACATATATCCAGTTAGACTAGCCCGGTCAACAAATGTTAAATAAATAAAAAAAATAAAAATAGTTTCACCACTATTGGATTAGTACCACGAGCATTGTCTAAATATGAAAGCCCTGACAAATAGCCCTCCCCTTTAGCACACTCTATTTCTAGAAGAAGATCAGCCAGCTGTTGTAATTTTATATTGTCTTTATTGCTCAACTTGGGGAAGGCTACAAGCCTTTTCAGTAGAGCACCTTCAATTGCTTCAGGTGAGCCATACCTTTCTTCTAGCCTCTGCCATGCCATGTTAAGTCCTGCTAAAGGGTTAAATAAGTGTACTCTATGCATGCTTTTTGCATGCTTTGCTGACTCTTTGCCCAACCATTTTATCATTAAGTCCAGCATTTCTGCAGCCACCAAATTTAAGTCTCTAGTTGCACTCAGAAAGGAGGACTTCCATGCCCAATAGTTTTCTAGACAGTCGTCAAACTTGATGAATTAACCATTTCTTTGTGAATAAGATACTTTGTGACATCTTGTATGTTTTGGTGTTCAGGCATGTAATCTTTAGGCTGTGGTAGTGGGACTCCTGGATTTCCATTTCTAAGGAGCTCTGGATGCTGTTCTTTTTTTGGTTTGACAAGCTGACATCACAAGACTGACAGGACATATCCGGGACATCTGCTGACCTGGGGCTGGATTCTCCTTGCATAATCTTAGGTGACTGCTGGCTTGCATGCATACTAGTAAGTTTCTGGATGTACTCACTTGTACGTTCAGCAGAGGAGAGAGGTTTCTCTGGGACTTCTGGTTCTAAGTGAGTTATCTTGCTTACTGATGAATCTGCTTCCAGGTAAGCAGCGGCCTCTCCTGCTGCCACAGCAGCTGCACTCTGGCGCTGAAGAATATGTAGGTTAGCTTCCAATTCTGCCTTTTGTCGCATCATAATGGCTTCTTTTTCAGCAAATGCCAGTTGGGCATGTGCCGCATCTGCTTTGGCATGAGCTCTGATTGCTAAGGAACTTGCTGAGGACATCTTATTGGATCTTGATGATTTGGAGCCATGTGACCAGGTATTACCTTTCAGACACTAGAGCTGTTCTCCCTGCCATGCTGTGACATGGGGGACATATCCTCAGGTTTATACTTCTTCCCTGATCTCAGACTCATATTTGCAGTGCAGCGACCTCTTGTATTCAGGACTGCAAGGATCTCTTTTTTACTGTTCCATTCTCACAGCATTGTGCGAGGCATAGTACAGCTAAACGGACAGCTTAACACTTTAAGAAAATCCAATAAGTGAAAGAATGAGGGTTTCTTGTAGCTTTGAGATTTCTTAACTTTAATACTTTGTAAAACTGGAACACAATACAAATAGCATCATATCAGAATATATACAATATACAGGACTTCTAAATACAAAGAATTACAACATACAAATTACTTACAGGAGATCTGAATGCCAGGGCTTGGAAAAAGAAGATCATGACTGCACTTAATGAGGGCTAGAAGTGAAAGAAAGCTGTTTCCTGACTGAGTTACATCACTTCCTGAGGCTTGCTATAATGCTGTAAAACAAGTTAATTCAACTGTTATAAATAAAAGGCCACTAGATGGCAGCAACAGATCAAAAATGCTCAAACTGTACAATTATAATATAAACTGCCTGAATTGCTATGAAGGGCAGAATAGCTGGTTAACTGGAGATATACCAATAGAATTGGTTCTGGTAATTAGTTTTCTACATTATCAGACACACAGTTTATTATTTTTTATAAATGTTTCAACAAAACTTGCTGTTGTTATTGTCTGTTCTGACAAATCTGTTGTGCATATGACTTTGTTTATTATTATATAAGAATCCAATGACAGAGAAAAAGAGATGCATCCCTATTCTGGTTTTCCTTTGTTTTGATGGAGAAGTTGGACATGAAGAGGGTTTGTGTTCTGGATATTTCTATAACTAGTTTTCAGGTCTACAGTGATGAAATGGATTGTGTGAGTTTTCAGCAGAGTTGGATAAACAGAAGCAGTGAAGTATCTACTGATATAATTAATTTACAAGGTTTTTCTAGTGAAACCTAATGGCTGAGACTAAAAACGCTCATTGTCACATGTGGCTGTATACATGCCCTTCCTCACCAGTTGATGAGCTGGATGGAGTGCATGCTCTAAAACATTTACCAGTATACTCCAGGTTCTAGAGATGCACTCAGAGAGCAACAACACAACACTGTCGGCCTTCCAGAAGGGGATGAAGATATCCCACTACTAATACTTCTGTAACACTTCTTTGTTAAAGCAGTAGGTACCTCCTACTATAATACACCATTTAGAGAGGTTATAATAGGTATCCAGAGTGTTTACAATGTCATTACATTAGCAGATGACACAACTGGCCAATAACCTATTTTAGCCACTTACAAACACCTTCTCTGACTGAAAACTGTTTTGACAGGATGAGTAGGTAAGAGCAGTATGTTCCAAAGAGCCGAAACACTAGTGGTTCTTCAAATGCAGATCAGAAAAAGTTACATTTCTAGGATTATGGACAACACAAGGTACTTAGTAGTATCCTGCAACTGACCCCATCCATTTATCCGTCCACAACCCCTTATTCCAATTTCTTCACATGGAGGCTAGGTATCGCATCAACAGTGGCAATCGTCTAGATCCAATTTTCACGACAGTATCCATTTAAA
This sequence comes from Protopterus annectens, assembly GCF_019279795.1. Lineage (NCBI taxonomy): Eukaryota > Metazoa > Chordata > Ceratodontiformes > Protopteridae > Protopterus > Protopterus annectens. The sequence goes on from NC_056746.1 coordinate 74,182,972, forward strand.
GTACCAAAACTGTCGTGCGATGTCAGAGACAGTATCAAAGTCGAACTCGCAAGAGCAAGAGATCTGCAAAGTAGGATTCTGAAAGTAAGTACTGTGTAATTACTTAACCTGTAATTACCTGTGCAATTACTCTGTAAACTTTTGTTTCATCTCCAGACCCAGCCACCACCCCTTCAGATATGCTAAAAACTGTTACATAACATCTTGGAAGGTAGTTGATTTAACTAGAGGCTGAGATCCCAAATACCTTGATGACTAAAACGGTGTGCACAAAATCTCATCTTAAAGACTGAATGCAGATTTTTACTTTGATCGGGTCAAGCTACCATACTAAGATCATAGACATGGGCAAGTCTATCCCTCCCATCCAACTTAACCACCTTCTTATCTATGATAATCTGGATTATGTCTATACTTTTGCCTCTCATCCAAAGTAGACTGGCTAATAAGAATGAGTTAAGTGTTGTACTTCATGCAGTGTGCTTCATATATCACTGCCTGCCTTAGAGTTAATCATGCATTTCTTATGTGCAGATTCCCTGCCATATATTAGTATTATCAAATCCCAAGACTGAGTGATCTATCTACTTATCTATCTATCACTCTATCTATCTATCTATGTATCTATCTATCTATCTATCTGTTTACCCATTCTTTGAAACCATTATGCCCTTGAATTTGGCACAGTCCCAGAGTACAGATTCAGAAAACTATCAGAAGCCATAAATAATTTTACATGAAGTATCCCTCCATTAACAATGTGCAAGATAGATACTTAAATACAATGTAATTCTATAGAATTAGGAAGATAAATCCACACAACAGCTTCAGTGTAATGCAAGGAGTTTGAAACATACAACAACATAATAGCATTGAAGAAAAGTACCTAAGACAAAATACTGTTTAGGACTTCAAACATACATCAACACAACAGGATAGCATGAAAGGTATCCTTTTGCCTTGTAAGTCAACATAGTGCTTAGGAAGTCTAACATTTTTAAAAGGCCAACATCAGATGCCAACAAAAGGAACTAGGCAAAAAATATTTCAAAGCGTCTTATGAAAGTTATAAATCATTAATAAAAACTTTTGACTTCAAAGAACAACAAATGTAACAAATGTTTGGTAGCTAAGCACTTATGTTCTGTTATTTATTAGAATTTCATCCGAGCCAAAGCATTACAACCAAAAAATCATTATATACATTTTCAAAAAGAATCACATGATTAATTAGTTAATTAACCTTTTTTAAAAAGACACTGGTTTCACAAATAATTTTCTTAAACATTACAATGATTACAATTTAATACCTCATGTATTGTATAACTTATGCTTCATACACAATCTATATACATTGTGATTTTAGCAAGCATTTCATGTTAATATGTTTGTTTAAGCCTGGTGGCTTATCTGTTTGCAATAAAATCTGCCAGTTTACTTCTTTCACCTGCAAAATATTTTTAATGTCACCGTTAAATGTGTCATGTGCTACATAATCAATAATAAAAACAGTAAATGTCATAAAACTAACACAGTGTAAAGGACGGTCTATGAAAGCCTTTGTAAAATCTTTGTTTTTAACTGCTAATACATGTTCATAAATTCTTCTTAACATTTTTTTTGTGGTTTTGCAAACATAAAGCTTTCACAAGATTCACAAGTTGCTAAATAAACTAGACTGGAATTACATATGAATCTATTTTTCGCCCAAATCTGCTTCTGAGTATGTTTTAGAACAACATTAGCCCCTTCGTTAATTGATCTTCAATATTTATAATTGTGGCATTTAAGCATGCCACATCCATTAGTAATATGTGATGTCAATGTCTTCTCAAAACCCTTTTTAACTTGTAGTTCTTCTTTTAATCATATTTGAGTCTGGTTCCAATGACCAAAGCTAAATCATTTTTGCCAATAATAATTTTCCTAGTATTACTAACTACATTTTTAATGCTGTGAGAGTCAAGAGATATCGGAAGGGGAAGCACCTCTTATTGGAAGGATCATTCTGACTTTCATTGTTTTATAAAGTCCATCTTTATAATGAGAGAACATATTATAGTCCTAAAACTCGTAACTTCTAAAATAATTCCATCCAATACTTCTGCAAAATATCCTCTTTCAATAAATAATTTCCTTAAATACAAACTTTTGTTTTCAAACCTCATGCCACTACTAGTCAACTGATTCAGTATAATAAATTGCCCTTTTAAACAATTTTCTTCCATAAATTTTGGGTGTTGACTAACAAAGCTTAAATAGTTGCTAGCAAAAGATGGTTTTCTATTAATACGACTATTAAAAACCTTTGTATTTATATCCAGCTCAATTTCAACATCCAAAATGTGACAATATTACCTAACTAACCCTTGGTAAAAATAAAAAAAAATAGTAATACTATTCAAATCCAGAAGAAAACTATCAATTTCTTCTAAATTACCCTCACAAATAAAAATGTTATCAATATACCTTTTGTAGAGGGCTATTTTGTTAAAAAAGATTTTTGATTTCTTAATACTTCTGTTTCCCACCAACTCATTACCAAATTTGTGAATGATGATGCCATCCCTGTTTCCATGGAAACACCATGCTTTTTCCTAAAATATTTACTATTAAAAACAAAAAAAATGTTATTTAAAACTAATTCGGTAAGTATTCCAATAAGACTTATGTGAGAATTATTGAAGTCAGTAAACTTTCATAAATATTCTCTGAGATACCCAAGTCCTACTTCTTGCATTATACAAGTGTATAACAATGCTACATCTAATGTAAGCCTATTTTTCTATTCCAGTGAAATTTTATTGCTGTAGTAAGTTCAACAATGCCTAAGAATCTTTTAAGAAAAAATGGACCTCTGTACTACAAGATTTAAGACAGAATATAAAAATATAGAAATTGTCTCTGTTTTACTAAAATCTGGTGTGATAATAGTTCTGGAAGATGATAACTTGTTTTCCAACTCTGTAGATTTTCAGAATTCCAACGAAATAAGCCATTTTGGGACAATCTACCTTAAAAATTCAAACAGTGAAAAATCAGTATGTCCTTGATCCAATAAATCCATAACATCATATTTACCTTTCTAAAATGCTGATTAATAACACTGATAGAGATTTGTTCATAGTAAGCTGTGTCTTCAAGCATATCACAAAGTTTTCAGACATAATCCTCAGTGTTCATGAACACTATCCCATTACCCTTGTCTGCTTTCATAATTCTAATTTCTTTCTCCTTCCTGACTTCAGTCAAAGCTTCTCTTTCACTAACTGACGTATTATACAAGCTTTTAGTCACAGGGTTATTAATAATACTTCTAATAACTTGTTCACATGTGTCTGAAAATACTTGCAGGGTGTGATCTAACACTGGATTATAGACACTTTGTTTTCTAAGATTTTGTGTAGAATTTCCTGTCAAACCTATACATCATGTAGAATGTAGTGTAAATTTAATTTGCAAAAAAAAAAAAAAAAAACAATTTAAGGTTCATAAGGACATTAACTAAATTAGCTCAGTTTGAACGGATAAAACTGAATCCCTTTTCAAGTACTTTTAGATGTTCAGAATATATTTTACATTTACTAAAATTAACAATGGAACATTTGGAAGTTACGTTCTTCTCCCTTTACTCCTGGCTTTCGCTTTTCATTTCCATTTTAAATGCTTGTCATTCCCCTTTAAACTCTTCTGTACAGTGTTTTGAAAAAGAGACGGTGAAGAGATATTAAGCATGCTACCAGGACAATAACCCAACCCAGAAGCGCTTGTACTTGCTTCAGCTTTGTTGTCATTTAACACTGGGAAATTTTTATCAAATTCATCACTTGAAAACAATGTTTGATTATTTTTCTGTAATCTGTTCTCTATACCCATGCCTTGATTACCATAAGCACTATTTACTTTAACATCTGTACCCACTGGATACTCTGTACCCTTACCACAGATGGCTGAGTCTCTAACTAATTTCCTACTTTTTGTGTGAATAATGGTCACAGCATGACAATCAACCGTAGCCGCTATGCCAATATAAATATCAAGATAACTATTTAAATAAGTAGCATAATTGTCAAGCCTCTTTACCAAGTCTTTTAAATAGTCAAGTTTCACTTTCTAATCAAAAAACAATGTCTTCATAACTGCTACACCAGTATCATTAAAAATGTGGACCATATTTTTATGTCTTACTCTGTTAGGAAACTTTTAATTTCTTAAGCCAAATGGAACTTGTTTCATTGCAATACATTGTCCTAAGTAACACATTTCTAACTCCATTGTTTTAACTTTCAAGAGTTGTTTATCCAAGTCATATATGAAGCTCCTACAATCAATTAAGGACATGTTACTTTTTTGATAAAGTCTGTACCTTGTCCAGATGATTGATTAAGCCCAAAAGGATTAGAGTTCCTCTGAAGAATCATGTCAATGTTAAAATTAATGTTCTATTTATTATTTGTCCCTACTTCCTCATCAAGTAAGTTCTATAAGCTCCTGAGGAACTGGATACATGGTAAGACTTGAATTTTCATCACTTCTGTTGTGGAAAAAAAACAACTGATTTATTATGGTTACTATCTTCCATTTAGCCAAAAATGACTCCCAAAAATTTTTAAAATGCCAACACCAAATGCTAACACAAGCAACTAAACAAAAAATGTTACAAAGTGCCTTCTTTCACCTCCAAAATAGTATTCATGTTACCATTACATTGGTTCCGTGTAACATAATCAATAGTAAAAAAAGTAAACTTCCTAAAACTAACATGATGAATAGCATGTTTCACTAAAGCATTTGCAAACTCTTTGTTTTTAACTGTGAATTCATGTTCTTAAATTCTGCTTGACACTTTCCTTGTGGTCTTGCCAGCATAAAGTCTTTCACAAGATTCACAAGATGGTGAATAATCAACTAGACTAGAAATGCATGTGAATCTGTTTTTGGCACAAATCTGCTTCTGAGAATGTTTTATAACAACATTAGACCCTTCATTAATGAATCTAAAATATTTATAATTGTGGCATTTAAACATGCCACACGTATAAGGAATTTGTGATGTCAATGTCTGAAACAACCATTTTAAGTTGTATCTCTTCTTATAATTAAATTTGGGTCTGGTTCCAATGACTGTAGCTAAACATTTGTCGCCAAGAATAATTTTGTAATTATTATTAACTACATTTTTAATGATGTAGGAGTCTACTCATATAAATTGTACAGGTAACCTAAGTTTTGCAACACATAAGGTATGAAATTGTAATCATTTTAATGTTTAAGAAAGCCATTTGTGACAGCAGTGTCTTTTTAAAAAAAGTTAACTAATTAATCACATGACGCTTTTAGAAACAGTTTATAAAGATGTTTTGTTTTAATGGTTTAGCTTGAGAAGTTCTAATAAATAACAGAATGAAAGCACTTAGCTACCAAACATTCATCACGTTTGTTGGTTGTTTGAAGGCAAAAGGTTTTATTAGTGATTTACAACTTCCATAAGATACTTTGAAATATGTTCTATTGCAAAATTCTATTCAGATACAAAGTGCAGTGATTACATTAATGTTATATTTTTGTTACAGTGAAGGAGGATGAGTCCTTTTTAAAATTTAGCAAAATTCAAATTAACTATTTGCTATGTTTCTTTAGACATGGGCTAAATGGCAAACATTGAAGGCATTATGTAGACTAGAACACTTTAAATTTTTTGCCTGCTGCATAGTGTTAGCAAGTAGAACTCTAACATACGTACAGAGTTCTGCATTAATTTATATACGTATTTGCAAATGATAACTGTTGTACTATTTTCAGTATTCTAACAGTTTAATAGTAAGATGATGTACCTTTGGTTCACTGAGTAGGTGTAGTTTTGCTGCAATACTAGCTATTCTGCTAGTAGCAGTTGCACTTGTGGGTGCCTTTTAGGAATTTTAACAGTTTTTGTCTGAATTGTTTTTAATTTTGTTAGCTTAGATAATAGGAGGTCTTTGGAAGGCTAGTGTGACACAATTTCCACTGCTGCAGCTGCCTTTAGTCAAGGCACAACGAATCGCTAGCTTCCAAAACATCTAGTTACCTCCCACATTTACAGTCAGATTACTGATTGGTCAGCCTTGAGGTGGGAAAATCAGCAGTAAGCCAGAAAATCTTCAGTACTTTCGTTCCACCCCATGAAATGCAGCTCAGAGGCTTCAAAATTGCAGGAACTGGCCTTACAGCTTCTTTATGGCAGATAAGTCCCCTTTTGGGGACTGCTTGGGCATTTACAGGGCATGTTTTGCTTCTGTTAACATGTGACAACTTACCTGCCATTTATTTCTATCAGAACTAATTTTACTTTTAAGGGATTCTGATGGCATTTTTGTATACTTCTTGTGCATTAGTGTGTTTTGGGGACTTTTTTTGGGGTAAGTGTAAGTGTGCTGCTTTTGTAGGCTTTTGACAACATGCCTTCCTACCAAATTGGTCCAGTGATTCTAACAGCATTCAATGCATCCTCCACGGTCACAGCATGGATACTTACCCTGCTCCTGCTGGATCAATTTCTGCAATTCCTGAAAAGAATAAACAACTTACCCAAGACCCATGAAGACTGCACATGCTCAGTATGTCCGTTCACAGATGGAAGGGGAACCCACAGTGGGGATTTGCTGTTCCACAGACTACTCATGTACCTCCTTCAACCCCTGATGTAGTCATTTTGGCTATAATGAGCTATGGTCAGCTACATCCTCTTTGGCTCTTCCAGTATCCAGATAGAGAATGGCAGAACCATCTTTCCTGAGACAATTTTGCTGGAGGATGTTACTGGATGTGTTTGGGGTAAGATTCCTCTTCTAGTCAGTCTCAGAAGATTCTGATCAAGATAAAACAAAAGGTTAAACATTGTATACATGCAGACGTATTAACGGGTAAAGATTATGTTCTTACCTTAATTAAGAAATTGCTACAGGCAGTTAATCCCAGTGAACAGCCTTCAGTGTCTGTCTTGTAGGTCACTTGAAATATCTCTGAGGAAGACTGGTCTTCAAACTTCCTTGATAGGTCATTTCTTTCCTTAATTGTTGCCAGACAGAAATGAGGTTTGGAACAGACCATTTTGTACTGGGACATCTTCAAATGGGCCCGGTTACATAGGTTAGCAGGAATTAGGAGAATAAAGGGAGGCTAGGGTTAAATAGGATGGAGAGATGTTTAGGAGGAAATGAGGTAAGGGTATGGAGGGGCTTAAAGGGTTTTATCAAGTGTAACTGAGGTAAGAGTCACATTTTGGCGTGAACTTGCTACAGTGCAGGCTTATGTCCAAGACAATCTGTTGGTAGTAAGGGATCAGGTAGGCCTTGGATTAATTATGTAAAGCATGAGTTGGGTAAGTTATTTATGTCTCTGTTAGGGCCGGAGGGTGGAGTAGTTTGGGCATTGGAGTGATTTAATGGCGGTACTCTTATAATGAAAGAAAAGGTTTCTCATTTTGACCTACTTAGCTGCCGGTTGGGAAAAATTTTGTACTTTTAGCTTGCTTTAAGGTATTAATGACTGGAAGGAAGACAAAGCAATGTGTAAGTAACAGACATTGCTAAGAAGTTACAGTGCTTTCGGGAGGGGCAACCAAAATTAGTTGTTTTGTGTGTTTTCTCTCGCTTTTTTTGTCTCTCCCATCAACTCTTTCTGTATAGTTTCTGACATGAGCTCTTTTCAATGGTACTTTGCAGTGGTAGGGGGGGTTGTTTTCTATGGCTGGTACTTACATAAGTTAGTTGGGTTTAAGGTATGAGTAGCAGGTGAGCTGGTTTGGGTTGTCGCCGCTGTGCTTCTGTTTGATTTACACCTCTGTTGGAGGTGGGTTTCATGATGGAAGGTTTCCAGGGGCTGTTCTGGTCCTTTACAGTGTGTGTTAACTGCTTTGTAGGCTTGAGGGCACCCTGGTGACAGGAGGGACAGGGTGCATGTGCTTACAGAGGGCTTCACTTTAAAAAAAAAAAAAAAAAAAAAAAGAAATTAACTAAAGAGCTATGATAGTAGTTGGGCTTTTCCATTCGGGTCTGTCATGGAAGGGATTTGGCTTCTGTTGCTCTTCCTCAAAAAAAGAAAAAAGGGGGGGGGCAGAAAGGGAGAAGGTAAAACATAGTTGCATGTTAATGATAGATTAGCCTTCTGATGAGGCATTTCGCAGGCTAAGAGGTAATTCATGCACTGCTTTCTCCTGTTAAATTAGGCATTGGCAGGGCAGTTGGCTGGTTGAGCGGTGACGTTTTCTTCTCGTCAGTGATGTTTTAGAGTGATGCTTCATCTCCGGGGCCCGGTTGTTGGCTACTTGGTGGTGGCTAGCAGGGGGGGGGGTGCCTTTTGCTATTTTGGTATGCGTATATGTGGTAGTGCTGAATGCTCATTATCTCATATCTGAAGGGTCATTGTATTTTCTGTCATCGCTTGCTGCCTTGGTTCATTCAGTTACTATTTTAGTTGTTTTATCTCTTGGTGGCAGCAAGCAGTGGGTCTTTTCATGTGCTGGGAAGCATGGTTGCATTTTCCTGTTCTGGTCATAGCTTTTGTTAATGGTCGTGGGTAAACATTTTGTGCATATTGTGTGGCGTATGGTAAACTGCAAATGGTTTAAATGACTGGTTGCTTAAAGTTTTATGGTGTGTGTGCTCGAACGTGTCGAACTGGAACATGGAAGGTGGATATCAGACTTTTCAAATCCATAGATTTCATTGATTGTTGCAGTTTTGCCTCATCTTGATTCGCAGTGCTTTTTATGGTGTTGGTTGTGACTGGCATTCCTCATTGCCTGTGTGTTGTTGCTACTTGCGGAGGTATTCCTGGGGATCAGTTTGCCTTATGAAGCTCAGATTGCTGCATGGGGTCTGCCTTGCTGTTTATCTACTTTGGTGTGGTTGCCATATTGGTTCTTTAACATTTATTTATTTATTTAGTTAGTTAGTTATCTTTAGGTGCATGCCATCAGTGTTGTTGTCTGTCCATAACGGAGAAGTCGTTCCAAGGCTGTCTGTTTGGAATGCTTATTATCTTACTTTAGTTCTCAGCTTCTCCTGTTTTGAACAGATGAACTGGTTGCTTTTGCCAGTTCACACTGCATGCACCGGTCAGAGTTTGGGTGCTACAGACTTAAGGCCAGTGTTGATTACTCCTGAGGCAGTGGTACAATATAAAGCAGTAAAATAAATTAAACATTAAAAAAAAAAAAAAAAAAAAGAGAAAAAACAATAAAGCCTGTTGCTTGTTGTCGTGTTTGCGACGGGTTTCTTGTTTCATTGGTGGTGGTGGTTTTCTGTATGTTGCTTGGGTTTGCATGCTCAGTGAGGTTTTCCTCAGTGAAACACCGAATGGCTTCCGCAGGCTCAGATTAAGGCGGCATGAGTGGTGGTAGTGATGGTGAGAGGATTGTCGCCATCATGTCCTTCCATATCTGAGGCTATTTTTTGCATTCAGTTAAAAATAAAAATAAATGAATAAATAAATAAAAAGGGATATAATAGGTATACTATTTGACAGCACATTACCCATGGCTACTGATGTTTCATAATGTTACTACATTTATGTAACTTTGCACGAGTTTGAATTTTCTCAGACATATTTAGGGATGTTTCTTATAAATCTCTTTACATATGGCCACTAAAATCTGAGAAAGGTGTTCCAAAACTTAGGCACTTCACTGAAGGCTCAGTCCAGTTTAATGTTTGCCTTCATTAACTGCTAGCTTCACCAAGATACAGGGCTTACGTTTCCCGGACATGGCTTGTTTTGCTTAAGCATCAGATCCAACACAGTATGTAGTAGCAAGATGTTTCCTTAGATTTCATTGACTGGAAACAGACCTGTACCTTATTCAAAGCCGGTGGTGTTTCACAGCCATAGCTTTTGGTGTTCTTTGGCTACAGTTTAATTCACTAGTGCCTATAAACTAATTATATTTTATTAACAGCCATTATTTTATAGAATGATTTGCTAGAGGCTATACCTGAGTTTCAGTTAACAGACAAGGGGGACATTATTGGGAATCTTTGCCAAGTGTTTTTGTCAAAAGGGATGGACGTCGAGTGTGGGAATTTATGTGGTTTCCACCATCTTTCTGATTAGTAATTCACAGCTACGTTCGAAGTACACAATCAGTAGTGAGGGATTTGAGCACCTAGGTTGATAGTAATCTGACTTTGACCACCATGTTGCTTCCTTTGTTGGCCTGGGCATGCCTTTTCTGGAACAGGCACACAGGGGAGCAGTGGGGCCAGCTTACCCTTGAATGTCTTTCCCCCCATGTTTTCGACCAATTTCTCTTAATATTTTGGTTTAGGGTGATTCATTAGGAAATTATGAGGGTTTATTTTCTGAAAGCAACTGACAGGCAACAGATTGTAGACATAGTTGGCAAATGTTTTGCAGAGGTTCAGAATCAAGTGGGTTTGATTGATAACCAGAGGGAAGGAGAGTCGAAGATGTTGGAGCCGGTTCAATGGATGCCATTGCTGCTTGAGTGGTGCACAGGAAGGCCAGAGATGGGCATGTGCTGAGTGACCAGTGGTTAAATGCCTTTGAAAGGTAATGGATGCTTTATGTGGATTTTGATGGTTGGACTAGTGTATAATGGGATTTTGGTGCTGGAGTGGTGCATGGGGGTTATGTAAGGAGGCATGTTTGGGTCAAGATAAGGTAGGACTAAGAGTGTGATGGTGCAGGTACCAGTGGCTGTTGTCATTAAAGGAATGGTGTATAAATGTGTTTGATTGGGGGAGTTTAATGTAAACAGTCACTGTCCTGCAGGAAATAGTTAAGGTAGTTGATGTTGAGGGGCTGGACGTTCCGTTTGTTGGAGTTGTGTGCAAAGGGGTCTCAGGGAATTTTATTTTAATCGCAGTTTAGCAAGGTATGTCAAACTTGGTGCAGTTTGGGTAGTGTATCAACAAGTAAAGGAATATGTTTGGGCTGGGTAAATCAGGGTTGCGGATCTGTTATAGGGGGTCTGGGGGGTTTCTACAGGTGGGGTGGATGCGCAGTAATTACAGGCATAGGAAGTCACTAGGTTACTGGTGCTAGGGCCCTAAAAAGTCAGTTTATCTATTTTTTTATTTATGGTTATTATGCACTTGTATTTGGAGGTAAGGTATTCTGCTGGGGGAGGCTGGGTTGATGTCTGGTAGATGGTATGTTAATAAGTGTTTGTTTTGTACTCATTAAGACATTTCAAGGTTGGTGCAGTTGGGTAGTGTAAGGCCAAGGGAGGATAAGGTATGTTGAGGGCAAGTTATAACAGAGTTTGATATTTGCTTAGAGGTAGTTTTGGGTTCTTACTGGTGGAAGGAGCAGCACTAATTTCAGGAGTGGGGGTAGTTACTAGGTTAATGGCTCTAAGGTTTTGATGAACTAGACATCTTCAGGTAAGTAAGATTCCTTAATCCAGACTGCATCGCATGTTGCTCTTATTGAAGAGGGACATGGGTGATCGTTGCTGTGTCCAAAAGGAATATAAGTAGAGCTGTGGGGGGAATTTACACTTCAGGTTTGGTAATAGGATATAATAGCATGACTATGGCTGTTTTTTTCTTTGCCTTAATTATGGTTAACAATGTTGTTGGGAACTACTTGGTTGTGAAAAGAGTGTTATATTATTTATATAATAGGCCTTTTAATGCAATTATTTGTTTATTTCACACGGGTATTAGTTGTATCGTGAATCTGTGAGGTGTGGAAGAAATATTAAGGGTAGTTCTGTTAACACATATTAAGTTTCAATGGTGTTTTGTATGGGGTAGTAAAAGCATTTTAAGCAGTTGATGAAGGAGATATGCCAGTGGTGGTGCATACTGTCATTAAGAAGTTGTGATTATGTGTGAATGAAGTATTTACAGTTTTTTCTTTTACAGATCCCTCGGAGGTTGCAAATTGAGATGGGCTGACTGGGCATTACTTGGTAGGTTGAAGGAAGATGGCTTTGACAGGTGAGAGAGGGGGTCAAGGTTGATGTCAGTTGATGCAGTGGTGTGAAAAGAGGTCATGGTCTTCCAGCAAGGTAGCCACATAGGGAATTGTTATATTTTCTTCCCAATAGTTACACCATAACAGTTTGTTTTGCTTGTTTTAGGTGGAGAGCATCAGGAGTGAATTTACACTGTATTACTGGTAGCTGTTTTTTTTCTTGGATTGGCTCAGGTAGGGTTGCAGCCTTCAGGGGTAGGGGATTAGAGGGTTGCATTGAGTAAGTGGGTTCATGTGGTGAGCTAGATGGGTGTCCTTGCATTGGAAGTGTGGCTTTGATTTACCGTACTTGAAGGAGAGAAAGGGTTTGGTTTATTTTCTACATTTTGGACGGAGTTGGCATGTCACTAATCTTGTTTCAACCAGGTGGCATAGTGCATTTTCAAGTTTGATATATTGCTGGTGGCATTCAAGGGTACTGATAGAGCTAAGAGGGGTCAGATTGCTAAAGCTATCATGAGGTTTAGGTGCCTTACTGTTTATAATGGGTAGTTGGTGTTAGCAAGGCGGATGTTAAATGGTATTTGAAAGTTTTCAGGTTGTTACTACATGTCATTGGGCAAGTAAAAGGGGGTTGCTATGTGAAGGGTGGCATTGTGGGATTGCTTTTGTATGTTCTTGCTTTGGCTGGGAAAGGAATTCATGTAGGTAAGGTGGGTTTGGGCTGAGGTAAGGCAGATAAGTCAGTGTAATGGGGGAGGTTTGAGGAAAAGGGCACTTTTGATATTGCTTTATGTCTAAGAACGTTTGTTGGGTGAGTATCATGAATTTACAGTGTTCTTTCTTTTACAGATGTAAGCAGTCGGGGCTGGAAGGAAGTTGAGTTGGAAGGTGATGGTTTTATCATGATGGCTGTTCCTGCTGTTTTGAATACATTGATTGCAGGAGATGTTTTGGTCATCAGAGTGGTGTGCAATGAGGTTGTAGAGGGCAGTTAGAATGAGAAAACCTTGAAAGAATGTTGAGGTGTGAGGTAATGAATTTTGTCGCAGTGGTTGTTCTGGTGTGGTACATATTATTACTTTATTCGGGTTCATTGAGGCACAATTGGATTTACACTGGTCGGGGATAGTGGGGTTTTCAGGTATTGCAGGTATGCAGGAGTTTTAAGGGATAGTTCAGGATTTGGGTACTGTGTCTATGAGGGAGTCTTAAGAAAGGCATGGTTTGTTGTGGCTCTTTGCAAATGAGGGGTGGTCTTAATAATTTAGCTGGAGTTTAGAAAATGGGTAACACCGAATGATGTTTGACCTTAGGATGGAAGCTTTGGTGAGAAGAGGGGGAACAGCCTGGTCAGATTGATGGGTGGAGAAGAGGGGCAGGCTTGCTTCCAAGAGTTTTAAAGGAGAACAGTGATTTTTAAGATTCAATCTTCTTCTGGAGTTTCGGCCTTTTTCTTTGGCTTGTCAGCAGTCAACATTTTGAGTGCCAACATTTCAAAATGGAGCCACTGAATAACACTCATTTTTCTCTCTCTCTCTTTTTTTTTTGATGACTTATTTTTGCAGAGTTTTCTCCTAGATGTCAAGAGTCCTTAAAATGAATTTCAACTCTTTAGACTATTCTGGGATTCAAAGGTTCATAGGTTCATAGGTAGGTACTAGGCTATTGAACCCAGGGCCTATATAAGCCTAGCCAAACAGTATCCTGGCTTTTGCCACCCAAGAAAATTATTTTCCTGTGCCCCTGTCAAGCAGAGCCACAGACGTATCCCTGGGGTGAATTTTCTATCTCCCATCCAATCATCAAGATTTTTCTTGAAGAGTGCTAATGAGGAGCTTTGTTTGATATAGATAGGTAGTTTGTTCCAGAGTATGGGAAGTCTCTGAAACAGGAATCTATCCCTCCAGCATGTTTTGTTTATTGTGGTGACAAGTTTTAGGTCCCTAGAGCATGTAGCTCAGAGGGATTTGGATTTCTTTATGTGGAGCATGCCCAACAGCTCTGGGTTTGACATAACTTTGTATGTTAGGCAGAGATCACCTCTGAGTAGGCGATATGCAACAGAGTAAAGCTGGAGTTTTTTTAGATGGTCTGTATAGGACATCTGTTTGAGGCCAGTAATCCTCTTTATGAGGTATTTCTGTGGCCTTTCCAGTTGTTGTACATGTCTTGTGAGGTACATACCAAAAGGGGCGTTGTACTCTATAATGGGTCTAATGAGTGATGAGTAGAGGGGAACAATGACCTCTTTTTTTCCTGGATGAGAAACCTTTTGTGATGAAGTGTGCCACGCAGAAGGATTTCCTGACTACTGTGGCAATGTGATTATTAAAGTAGAGACTACTGTCCACCTATGTCCCAAAGTCTCTTATCACACTTTTGGTGTTAAGTAGACTACCACCTATGTGGTAGTTCATGGGTACAGAGTTTTTACCAAAAGGGATGGCAATGCACTTTTTGGCATTGAGCTTGAGGCCATTGCTTTGACACCAGGCGTATGTCTCAGTGAGGCCTTTTTGTAGGATGTGCACATCATTAGGAGTTTTGATTATGGCGCCTAGTTTGCAGCCATCTGCAAACTTTGTTAGCCAAAGACCTTCTGTGTTAACCTGTACTTCAGAGAAGTAGATACCAAACAGGAGAGGACCTAGGACTGAACCCTGTGGTACTCCACTTGTCATTGGTCTGAAGTTGGATTTAGAGTCTGCTACTTTCACAGTGTGAGTTCTGTCAGAGCCATTTGGCAACCCATCTTGTGACATAGGGATTTATACCTAGTTTAGTGAGTTGATCTATAATTCCAGAGTGGGGGATGGTGTCAAAAGCCTTGGCGAGATCTAGATAGGCTGTGTGAACCACCTTACCCTCATCTACGGCTTTGGTGACCACTTCAAAGAAGTCTATCAGGTTTAGTAGACATGATCTGCCTTTTACAAACCCAAACTGGGTAGGGTCCAGAGTTTGGAGATTACCAATGTCATTGTTTATAAGTTCCATGATGATACATTCCATAGCCTTGCAGACCAGGCTTGTCAGGCTAATGGGGCGGTAGTTCCCGGGGTCCGTGGTGGCTCTGCCTTTGTGGAGTGGAATAACCATTGCTGTGTGCTGTTCAGTGGGCACAAAGAATGAGGTGAGGCTATGACTGAACATGGTACTTAGGTGGGGTGCCAGTTCGTTCGGTAGTTAATGTAGAACGCAGCCTAGGATGTTGTCAGGTCCCATGGATGCTGTGTTCTTGGCTTTGGAGAGTGTGTTTTTTACCTGTGCAGCCATAATTACAGGGTTATATTCTGGTTAGATATTCAGAAATCCTCCTTGGCCATTTCACACTAGATTGCCTTTTTGCATGTCTCATAAGCACTCCACAAGCAACTATTTTTGATGTAAGTGGTGCAATTTTATCTGGAAACTTTCCTGAGCTTTTCAAATCAGATTGGACTTTAGCCTGAGAGTTTCTCAGCATCCTGGAGTTCACATGGTCTGTGTTTTTCATGATTCTGTCGTCAGGCTATACATGAGAAAGATTTTATGGTATCTAAAAAATGTTGGGACCCAGCACTTACATCCTTTAGCATTCTATCTTGGGCTTTGCATAAATGGAACTGCACAGGTGGAGTCTACAAATATAAGCAATAGCATGTCTGCCCTTTTTCTCCACAACTTCAAAGTGAATCTGCAACTACAGACACCTCAGAATTTCCTTGGAATGCTGTTCATATCTGAGTAAAGGTAAACAGCCTGTGAGATTCATCAGATAGACCAAAGCACATAATTTTCATGCAGATTTGGAACAACATAGTAATATGATACACCAACAAGCCATGTGACACAAGACCTTACCCTCTATGCAGGCTGGCTATGATTGATTGAAAGTTATAGCTCTTCAGAATTCCTTAAACTCAACCATATTAATGTCAGAGCAAAACATAGTGGCAGACAACCTGAGGAAAACCAGGATAGACCACAAAGAATGTGGTTTGAGGGGTCTTCCAGGTATTTATCCATTTCTGAGCAACTCCTAAAGGAGATCTGTTGTTCTTCTTTCAAAACAGACAATAGATGTTTTTTTTTTCTTTCATTCCCTTGCAAAGGAATGTTTCTGTATGCATTCCACCCTTTCCATTGATATCCAGGGTAATATTAAAGATGCAGAAGGACTCTCCAAAAATATTTGTGGTGACATCCTTCTACCGCAGGCAGTATTGGTTCTTCCTTTTTATGGAATTAGCAAAGGGCAATAATCACAAGGTTCATCACTGTCTGGAGCTACTCACATAAAACAGGGGGAGTTTGGTACACTCTAGTCTTAGCTATATTAAATTATCTGCCTGGATTCTAAAACCATTTAGGCACCTCTTTCATGAGGACATGCAGCGGGAACTAAAGGAGGCAAGACAACCTGCTATTCGAAATTCTTATCTATTCAAGTGTAAGACTTTCTGATTGGTGTCTATGTAATAACCATGGGCCCTATTTTTGGAATTCTACCACTGCTGCTCAAATATTTGTGGGAGTTACTATCCTCTGGACTTTGTACAACTTTGTCAAGGTACATCTTGTGGTTACTTCAGTATGTCTGGCCACGGATCCCTCTCTTTCTTGATTGTTTTCTTAGTAAAATAATTTTTGATAGGAGTATTTCACCTGAGAATATCTTGCAAATAAGTTGCTCCTTCATAGATGGGATCTTAACTTTCTGCTGGAAATGTTGACCACGTTTTTATCTGATCCTGCACATCAGGCACATTTAAGGTTCATTACACAGAAAAATGTTCTTCTATTTACTCTGACATCTGTGAGATCAGTATTTGAGTTGCAAATTTCCTTGGTGAGTGAACCTTACCTGGTCTGTGTTTGGGATAGGGTATCTGTAAGAGTAAATCCTTCAGTTATGCCCAGAGTTGTTTCAGACTTTCTTTGAATCCAACCATCAGTCTCTCAGTGTTCTATCCTAATGTTTAGAACCACAGAGAAAGGACTTCAGAAACTCTGGACATGCGTATACAGTTCAGGTACTAGCTTGACAGAGCACAAGTCCTTTAGATAGCCAATCAGCTATTTATTTACTGTGTTTGTACTAAGAAACAACAACTCGTGTCAAACAACATATTTCCTTGGCTGTTGTATTTTGTTATACCCATCATCATAAATCACTTCTAGGCAATATTGAGGCATAATCTCTGAAATGTTTGTCTTTTTTGATGGCATATTGGGTAGGGGGAGACTCTAGAAGCTTTCTAGAGATTGCTACATGGTCCACGGTATATCCCTGTACAAAGAATTATAAACTGGATTCTTTGGAACATATCCAGGGCTGGCTTTGCTAGGATCATTCTCCAGGGGCTCCTGGATCTATATCCTTCTTCCTCCCAGGTTGTATAGGCTTTGGTAATCACCTGATATAGCCTAAAGAATACTGCTGCAGTGGGAATGATGAACATTGTGCAGGTATGTAAGTTGCACTCACCCATAATAGTACATCTTCAAATTCCTCACTGATATAGTAATCACACCTACCCACCCACTATCCCCCCAGTGGTGTATAGGGTTATGTATTGTTTGTTTAATTCAAGGTGAGTACAGCTACTACTTTATTTTAAGGCAAGAAATTTCTGACGATTTTCCACTCTGACTGCTTAATCTCCCTTCTCAGGGCTGACCAATCAGATATCAGAGTGAAAGTGTTGGATGGAGCCATAACTTTGGAAGCTGGTTGTTTGTTGCGTCTTGGACACAGCTACAAAACTCAACTCATGTAGCCTAAAGGCTATTACAGCAATGCAGAATTTGAACATCTACTGTTATGGGTAAGTGCAACTTATACAACTGTACTACTATCTTTTTGAGTATGGGGATGTTATTAATGTTAGTTTATTTTTGAGAATACAGGAAGAATTGTTACATATGAACTTGTGAGTAAAGATTGAGATTGGTGTTGTGGATCTGGGTGTAACACAGAGCCACTTAGCTTTGGTCAGTGATGTTCAAACCTGAGTTGCTGATTGTGGTTTGCATGCTGTGTGTGTGTGTGTGTGTGTGTGTGTGTGTGTGTGTGTGTGTGTGTGTGTGTGTGTGTGTGTGTGTGTGTGTGTGTGTGTGCGTGTATGTGTTCATTTTGGGAGAACTGAAGATTTATAATGACTAAGACATATACTAGACAGAGTATAAAAAGCATTTTTTTGCAACTGCACTTTTGATTTGAGGCTTAAAATGTTTAGATATTTAATATGTGGTTTTAACTGTGATTTGACTTTGCTTGCACCGGCCTGCAGGTAGTAAAGATTTTTTTGTTTGTACTACATACTCACATCAGTAGCAACTCTTCTGTGCACATTGTAAAATATCTCTGAAATATCCAGTCCCAAAGTATATTATAATATATCTTCATGAAGGTTGCAGTAGTAAAATGGAAAAATTAATGCAAGCAAAACAAGTATCCTGGCAAATGATAGAAAAAAAAACATGACTTGTCTAATTGACAGTAAATGTCTTTGTAATATAACGCTATATTGAATAAGATGCTGAGGGATAAAATTTGTCTCATGTTAGCATTTGCAATGAGTCAACTTCAGTGTTTGATGTTATCATCCAGGCATTCTACTTATAACTGACCAGTGACTCAGGACACAGATTGATTATGATATAACATGCATGTATGTGATTAATCTCAAGGAAAGCTGATGGGGCTGAAAATAATTATTCTTGAATCTTTATTGTACTCTCTTCTCTGTCTTTTCGTTACTTGTACACCTCTGAGCAATGCATTATGGTCCTTGTATATATCAAGGTCAGTGCTCAGTGCTGTGCAAACCATGAATCATATCTTACACCACACCTCCAGTTCACGAAAGGAACTGCTAATGATACTGTTTCATGACCAATGTCCAATATCATGGGTGAGCTGATAGCCATGGAGATTTCAGCACTGACCAGCAATAAGTACTAGATGATTGCACTCATATTGGGGTCCAACTCTGTGCTGCATAACAATTTATTAATTCTCCTGCCAGTGTAGACCCAACAAAGTGCAAATAATACCTTATGTCTTCTGACTATATATTTAGTGTATAAATCTAAGAAAAAAGTAAATAGCAGAGTAAATGCCCTATTCTGGACTTGTAATGAGATTTCATCAGAATAGCATAAACATTTGAAGTGTATTACTTAAAAAATCATTTTCAAATGTTAAACAATCCAGGGCAAAGAACTTTTGTTTAAAAGTAAATTGTCTTAAAATAATGACCTAGTGGCAAAAACGATGAATAAAATGTGAATTAAAATGAAATAAACTAAAACTTCTGGCCCTCAAAAGCATATTTAATATTGGTATTTTCCTATGGATGTGTGTATATTACTCTGGAAACTACCTTGATGCCTACAATTAAATTTTTTAATACAGAAAATAAAAATTGTCTGAAATTAGTATATGGCATCATTTTTTTAATAGATGTTATGGTTAGAATTCAATGGCTATGTTAGTAAATCCTCTACAGAGTTTACAGGTGGTCTTGTCTGCATAAACATAATATATATTGCTTAGTGTTTTAATTGTGAAGCCTTTTAAACACACACATGCATGCAGAAGATCTATGAACATGAAATCCATAAAAATGCCAAAGGAACGTTTTATAGTGCCAGAACTGTGAAAATAATTTGCTTTTTTTACTGAATCTCAAGCTATCTCTTTTTTTCAGATTTTCTTCCCTGTCAAACATAGAGTTCCTTGCAAACTGTGGTTCTTCTGTTGTCTTCATGGCAGACTTTGGTCATGTTCTGAGCCATAGCTTCAACGTTCACTATACGGTCTTTACTGCATGTCAGAGGAACTGCTTCTCAAACACAGGACTTGTAAAATCAATGCCAGATATTGGTTCAGTCTTATTATACTTGGCTCTATAAATAGATGATGTCATTGTCAATCGGAAACTCATTAACTAAGATTTTCATTCATACATACTTGTATCATATTCAGTACTGTGGCTGGTCTGCCCACTCATTGGTGTAAAATATTGATCTAGGTAATTCATCATGCTGAGTAATATCACCAAATGGACATGGCTATTTGCCAGTGATAAGTGGGTTGAGGACTCAGCCTACTCCGCTCTATGCCAGGGACAGTGCTAATGGTGGTTGGGGTGTATTTGCTCCTACTGGGCAATGTGTGCCCACCATAAATCCCACAGCCATCAATCAATGAGTTACTGGCCAGCAGCTGCCTAGTTGCCCAGCTTGGATTACTTGGGATAACTCTGTTGACTGAAAACTGGACATAAAACCACTCAACCTGCCAAACATAAGCTAAGAATTGCTACACTTAGGGCCAGATTCATGAAGGCTTGCACGGAATCTAACAGTAGAGTAAGACTCCATGCAGCCAACATGTCTGCCGAGCGATCCAGGAACAGCCGGCAGGGGTGCAAGAGAGCTCCTAAAATGACTCTTACACGGGCAGGGTTAGGTTATGCAAATTACCTCATTTGCTGCCGAAAGCTATGCAAATGAGGTAAATTTGCGATCCAGGAAACCCTAACCTGTCCGAATAAGAGTAGTGTTATTTGCAGAAATGTACTCAGTTGTCAACTGAGTACCGTTCTGCAAACAGCAAAACGGAGCCATGACAGCTCCAAATAAAGGATGCATCAAGTTGAGGAAGCATGCCAATGGCCAAATATACGGCCATTGGCATTTATTCCCATTGCAAAATAAAAACAAATTTTTTTTTACCTCGATCTCCAATGTTTAAGTGTAGCGCAGTGCCGCGCAAACATGCTGTGCTGTAAAAATCAGAAAACCAAAAAATAAAAGGCACAAATAGGGAATTTATTCAAAATATTAATTTGCCATGCAAGTGAATGGCAGGCTGAAGACAATATGGCTACTGAGTAGAGGTTGCTAAGGGGGGAAGCTCAGTCTGAGAGATGTAACTAAGCATTAGTAGGCAATCCTATGCAAATGAGGATAAGGATAGTGAATCCCGATATTCTCTGCTATGTGAACCATGTCCCCAGAGTGTAAGAGTAGGAAAAGGGGAGTAACAGAGTAGGAGATGGGTGACATCATGAGGGGGTATGTATGAAAAAGACTGTAAGCTGATTGGAGCAGAGTGGCATGTGGTTGCTATGAGTTACTCAGGACTAAAAGAGGTGTGTCTACAGTTGTCTAAACTGAAATCAAGAAACTGAAGGTGTACGCCGTGGCTATCATTGAAGATTCTGGCAAAGCTGCTTACACTGTGTGTATGCGTGTGCGCGTGTGTGCGCACATGTAAACCTGTCTAAGCCTGTGTGCGCATGTGTGCACCCATGTAAGCCTGTGTAAGGCCGTCTAAGCTAGTATACATGAATGTGCACCCGCCTAAGCCCGTGTAAGCCTGTGTGTGAGCGTGTGCATGCGTGTGAGCGTGTTTGTGCTTGTTTGCATGGCACTGCCCCCTGTGGAAACAGAAATGGGAAAAGGAAGGAAAGGAAGTAGCAGGAAGTTAACCAAGGAGAACTAGCAGTGCTGCCAGGTGAAATCAATCAAAATCAGCCAATTACACAGGCATTACACTAGCCCAGCCCAGCCCAGCACCTAAAACTCTGCAAACAACATTCCCCCATGTTTTTCCTCAGAAACACCGCAACACTGCAGTCAACAAAGAGAAGTAAAAACTTAAAAAGCTTAAACTGTGACATAAAAATGTTAAGGGCTGCCATTGCTGTTATAATGCAACATGTGCAAGATGTTGAGGGTGGTACCATTGTGAATGCTGCTGAGCAACCCACAGTGAGGAGACGGAGAAGAGTGTACAGACCCAGGGTAACCTACGAGGGGCTACATGAGCTGGAGATAGTGGAGCACTATAGAGTGGATGACAGAGAGCTCCTGCAGCAAATTGTTGAGTTGTGCAGGCCATGCCTTACACACAGAACCAACAGAGGGGAACCCATCCCAGTGGAAACCAAGGTATGTGTTGGCCTAAGAATACTAGCAACAGGTACCTTCCAGAGACCAACTGGTGATATGATGGGGATTTCACAGGCATCAGCATCAAGGGTACTGCACCAGTTCCTGAATGCCGTGTCAGCACATGTCGGTGATCATGTATATTTCCCCAATTCCCATGAGGTATTGGCCAGCAATATGTGTCTCTTACAGCAAATAGTGGAATACCCTGAGGTAGTGGGTGCAATTGACTGCATGCACATACACATCAAAGCACCAGCTGGTGAGCGGGGTAGGGCCTACTTCAACCGCAAGGGCTTCCACTCCTTCAACTGCCAGGTCATGTGCGATGCCCAGGGCATAATACTGAATGTGTGTGCTGGCTGCCCTGGAAGATACCACGATTCCCATATCTGGCATCTGTCACAGCTGTACCAGACATTTGCAAATGGGGACATCCCTGACGGTCACCTAGTGGGGGATGCTGGATATGTACTGGAGCCGTGGCTGATGACACCCATCAGAAATGCACACATATCTGAACAAGAACTCCATAATGAGGCACACGCACAAACACAAAATGTAATTGAGCATGTGTTTGGGATGCTCAAGTCATAGTTACGGTGCCTGGACACATCTGGTGGAGCCTTGCAGTACTCACCAACTACATGTACCCAAATTGTCATGGTATGTGCCATGCTACACAATCTGATCCTGCAAAAACAGTTGCAGCAGGAACAGCATGGGGCAGGGCCAAACAGCCCCCCACTATTGCCAAGGCCTGCACAGGCACAGCATGACTCAGAGGAGGAACAACCTGAGCCTGCCCCAGTAGGCAGAAGGAGGCATGCCCAGTATGCCTTGTCCTTGGCAAAGAGGCAACGCATAGCACATACACTGGCTCAGTAGGAACCCTGGAAATGATACCTCTCACTGACTCGCACATAAAATAAAAGGGATGCCCAACTTGACACTATCTGTTTCCAAACATGTATAGGGAGTGTAGTATGTGCATCTGACATAGGCAGCCCTGCGGCACCACCTGAGGCAAGATTGCCATGTTTTACGCAATATAAAGCAGTGCTAAGCAGCTTTTACCAGTATCTAGTATATGTAAACAAAATTGCTCATGCAATGTTGGCCAAGGTCGGCCAAAGCTGAGCAAAGTCAGTTAAAAATGCTCATATCTGTTTTATTGTACCTTAAGCAGTCTGGTCTGGCCAGCATGAAAATAAAAAGCAGTGACAGGGCTTGAACCCAGGATACTGTGCACTATAGTCACAGTACTGAACCACTAAGCCATGATAGCATTACAGTGGTACAGACACAGGAGGACAATTGTACACTAATGCAAACACAAAGCAATGCTGTATCATGCCCCTAATGAGGTAAATGGGTAACTGTCAAAGGAAAAAACTTCAAAGACCAATACACGTAAGGTTCAGTTAAGGCACATTTAATAACTTGCTGCAAGGAGATAAAAACAGGTAAATACAGGATTTTGCCTAACTACTAACAGGAAGTATGCTATTCTTATACTATTCTACAAGGCATGGCCTTCTATGACTGACGTAATTAAACACAACTTTCAGTATTGTTCTACAGCAGATGTTATTCAGTTTTTCTGCTGACATGACTGGATTTATGAAAAACATTTTGAAAAAAACAACCTGGCCTTGGTGGGCCCTAGCCCGTCACAAGCTTCTATTGTGTAGTTCTAATACATGTGTTACATTTCAAGGTACTTCTCTAACTTAGGCACAAGCAAATGCTGATTGCAGTTCATATTTTCAAGCAGTCTTTGTTCTGATTATCTATAGCTTCTGCAGCTGTGTATTTTCTCATAGCACAAGCGGAACTCCTTGTCTAAGTCTCATAACATTAATACAAGTGATATTGTTCTATTCATTATTTTCCTGACACAAGCAGAAATTATCTGCTTCCCTGTAAATTTCCAAGGCATAAGCAAAGATTATAGCTACGCATATCTCATGACAATACAAGGTTAGAAAGCTTCTGCAATCCATACAGATTTATGCAGTGTGAAATAGAATAAATGCATTAACCCTTTTCAAGCCTTAAATGCACTAAGCATATTACTAATACATACACTAATACATATTGTTTGACATTTCCCCCTTTTAATACTTTTATTCTACTTTCAAAACAAGCATAAACAGTTTTTTTTCTTCCCCTAACCTCTTCCCACTTAGGATTTTCAGTTAAGAGAGTCATTCAATTTAAACTTATGAAAGAATTTTCAATCTTTTAACAGTTCTTCAAACTCAGTACTTTGATATAAGGTTTCAGAAACTGACATGTCTATAAAGTCTTTAATCAGTCTTTTCATGCAGGGGATGCCACAGCAAACACATACTCCCAGTAAGATCATTCCTGCACAAATGGCAATCAGGATGTTCATTAGGATAGTACCCCACCCCCCAAACCATTTCTGGAAAACATCCGTCAGTGGGTTTGGTCCTGGTTTGGTCATGGCCGACACCTGCTGAATTACCTCAAGGTGATTGTTTATCTCGTGTTTATGGTCAGGAATATACGAACAGTACTCCTCCTGGATTAAAGCACAAGTACCGCCTCTCGCCGCTAGGGTGAAGTCGAGAGCCATGTGGTTTTGAAGCACTACAGTTCTCATGGCATTCAGTTCATCAGTCACCAATTTGAGAGCAGAAAAAGTTGCATTGCTCATTACTTCGAGAAGTTTTGACAGTTTTCTCAGCTCCCAGATCGATTTCACTGCTCCATATGCTGGTAATATGCCTGCCCACGATATAACACTATCACGCAAGTCCATGTGTGTCAGTCCATTGCCTATGGAATGATGGTTTTTCCAACGCACATCGATTTGCCCCACTGGATTCACAGGTTTATTGACGACTTCTCAGACATTCTGAATTTTTCCTCAAGGCAAAACTGCAGTGTGTTGTTTGGCCGGAACCAGGTAACCCAAAAACAACTGCCGGACCAATTCTCAGGTAACCACTTGTATGCCATTCTGCCACATACAAAATAACAGTCCTCTACTTTAGTAGTAACTTTGCTATGAATATACACTTGTCCTGCATGAAACATTTTTCTATCAATTATAGACAGTTGCTTATAAAGAACAGAATTATGTTTTACTTCATCAATTGTTTTGTGCATCAATTCAAGAAATGAATGATAGTTTGTATTACAATAAGAACCTCCATTGTTAGCTTTAGTGTACCATTTATAAGGAACAGTCACATTGCAATTGCTCCAACCCACCTGAACAGTATCATTTTTATAAAAACACACAGTTCCCTTTTGTGGAACAGACAAGTGCAATGCTATTTTATCTTGTGATGTAATGGTTGAGGTATCATAAATCAAGTTTTCCCAGGTCTCATTGACCCCTAGGGGGACTGTAGTCATTAATAACCCCCCGTATGCTGTCAGCAAAGCTGTGCAAATCCAGCAATTAGAAACATTGAAAGTCTCAGCATACACATATTTAATTGCCTGGTAAGTGTTGAAGTTTGGATGCCAGTCTATGAGTAACGATTCACGTTTATTCAGTTCAGTTTGTGTGGCTGGAAAAAGGAATGGCCACAGCAAAAAGATTATTGTCACCAGTACAGTTAACAGGATGATTATGCAATACTTCTGAGGAGATGGTTGTTCTGCATTCCTGTTTTTTCTGGACTCTATCATTTTTGCTCTTGACATGTGACAAGATTTTTGCCTAGTTCAAAGTTCTTAACTAGTTTGCAGTGCATCAGGTGGATCCACAAGGCACGCTCTGTGATCTTGACTGCAGTGGGTGTTGACAGAAGCATTTGATATGGCCCTTCCCACTTTGGTGACGTCCAATTCTTCTTCTTTATTGTCTTCACCCAGATCCAGGTACCTGGAACCACTGCCACTTCTGATGGTCTGGTTTGTTCTTTATCTGAAACAGAATTTGACTGCAACAGATGTTTAGAATTCAACAAATTTCTCATATACTCTGCTAGTGTACAGTCGGCTTCCTGGTCTGCGGGCATGAGAGGTTTCCACTGAGGTATATAATAAGCCCTTCCAAATAGTTTTTCAAAAGGAGTCAATCCTTTTGCATTCGGAACAGTTCTCATGCTCAACAGTGCCAGGGGCAGACAGTACACCCAATTCCTCTGTGTTTCTTCTATTAACTTCCTTAGCTTACTCTTTAAAATCCCATTATGCCTCTCTACTAACCCTGCAGATTGCGGATGATATGCACAATGATTTTTTAAAGAAATACCAAAATGTTTACTTAACTGTTGTATGGTTTGGTTCACAAAGTGTGTACCATTGTCACTGTAGATCATTTCCGGAATGCCAAATCTAGGGATGATTTCTTTAACGAGAATTTTTGCTATGGTAGCCGCATCTGGATTTTTAGTCGGAAAGGCTTCCACCCATCTGGAAAACATATCTACAATGACAAGACAGTTCTTCTTATTTTCACATTTGTTCAATTCTATGAAATCCATACAGATAGTATGAAATGGATACGGTGGTATAGAGAAACTCCCTTGCTTGGGCTTTAACGCCCCTTGTGCATGATGTTTGTTACAAATGTGGCACATTAAACAAAATATTTTAGAGTAGTTTAAGAATCCATATGTCGTGAACACTCAGTTCACCAGCTGTACCATCCCCCCTGTTGAGAAATGGCATTGCCCATGGCTCAACAAAGCTGGATATTTAAACAAATTAGATGGTAATATCGGTTTCCCTTCTTTAGAGATGTACAGCCCCTTTTCAAGAATTGCTCCTCGTTTTACCCATCTTTGTTTTTCAGCTTGCGTAGTAAGTGTCTGCATTGTCTTTAACATTTCTAAGTCTAAAATCTCACAGGGTTGTAATTCCTCATTCAAAAGAAATACTTCTGAAGATGCCTGTTTTGCAGCTGTATCAGCTCTCGCATTACCTTTTGAAATCCTATCCCGTTGCTTGGTATGAGCTGTGCATTTACAAATAGCTACATTCTGTGGTAACTGAATAGATTCTAAAAGATCTAAAATAAACTGTGCATGACTGATTGGTTTGCCAGTAGATGTTATCATTCCTCTATTTTTCCAATGTTGCGCAAAAACATGTACAGTAGAAAAAGCGTACTGGCTGTCAGTAAAAATGTTCACACATTTACCCTTTGCTAAGGTACATGTCTGTGTCAAGGCAATCAATTCTGCTGCCTGTGCAGATAAATTGTGTGGTAAAGGTTTTGCTTCTATAATCTCAGTATCAGAAACTACTGCATATCCTACTAGGTTCTGTCCTGCAGGACCCCTTTTGCACGAGCCATCCACGTAGTATGTCACCTCAGCTTCATCCAAGGGAACATCTGTAAGATCTTTTCTAGGCAGTGTCTTTTGCTCAATCACCTGTAGACAGCTGTGCGGTGTGCCATCTGCAGGGGTTGGGAGCAAGGTAGAAGGGTTCAAAGTCGTGCATCGTTCAATTGTCATATGAGGTTGGCTCAACAATATAGTCATGCAGGAAAGATGCCTAGTAGGGGAAAGATATGCTACCTTCTCTTGCAGTAAAATAATTGCGACTGCATGAGGCACTCTCAATGTGAGAGGGTGGAACAAAACTACTGAGGCCAAAGCCTGTACTGCCATTGCAGCTGCAACTACTGCTTGTACACAGTGGGGTAAAGACCGTGCCACTGGGTCTAGTTGTGATGAATAATAAGCAATAGGGCATTGCTTGTCCCCATGCTGCTGTGTCAACACTGATGTCATATAACCTTGCTTACAATCTACAGTTTGGAAAAAACGTTTATGATAGTTTGGTAAGCCCAAAACTAATGAGGACGCTATTAACTGTTTCAGTTTGCAGAAAGCAGATTCTGCTTCTGGTGTCCATTGTAACAAATCCTGTGCTGCCGTAGGCTTTTTACATATCAAGTTAGTCAGCGGTGCAGATTCCAAGGCATAGTTTGGAATCCAGCTCTGGCAAAAATTAGTCGTACCCAGGAAGGACATCATTTCCTTCTTGGTAGTTGGTTTTGGTGCTTGTAAAATCGCTACTTTTCTGTCCTCATCTAATGTCCTACCCTCTTTGGATATTACATATCCTAGGTATTTAACTTGTTTTTTCCAAAGCTGCAGTTTATTTTTGTTTACTTTATGTCCTTCAGTGGCTAAAAATTGTAATAGCGCTATGGTATCTTCTTTGCAATCTTGCTGGGTGGGGGCCGCCAGCAGGATATCATCAACATAAAGTAAAATCTGACTACCTCTTGGTGGGGTAAATCCCGCCAAGTTGCTTGCCATTTCTTGTGAGAATATTGTCGGACTTTCACAATATCCCTGTGCTAGTCATGTATATATATACCTTTTCCCCTGAAATGTGAATGAAAACCAATATTGGCTGTCAGGGTGCATTGGTATCGAAAAGAATGGATTGCTGATATCTACCACAGAAAAATATTTCTGTTGAGGTTTTAAATCATTCAACAGGGTGCGTGGGTCTGGCACCGTAGGTGCCCTTGGTATTACTGCATCATTTACAGCTTGTAAATCTTGGACCATATGCCACTCTCCATTCACTTTCTTAACAGGAAATAAGGGTGTGTTACATGACAAATCAGGAGATTCCACCAGCACCCCTTCCTTAAGTAAAGCTGCTATAATAGGTTTGAATCCTACCTCTGCATCTTTTCTTAAGGGATATTGTCTTTTTTGTGGTATAAATGCTGATTTTGGTGTAATAGTAACTGGTCCCGCTGTACGAATAAGTCCTACATCTGACTTTCCGGTTGACCAGAGAGTTTCTGGTATATTCTGTAAGTCATTCTCTTCCTCCTTTAATAGGAGTACTAATCAGCTGTCCTTGCTAGACTGCAAGTGCATGGCTGGGTGGGTCTGAGTTATCCAATTCAACTTCTGCACTTGTATTCCCTGTTCTGACAGTTCTAACTCTGTCTGCTTTTCCCATCTCATGACTTTTTCTCGTAAGTCTACCCATTTTACATTCTTATCCTTAGTTAAGCTAACATGTGGTAATCGATTAGATTTATATATAGAGTGCAAAGAACTCCTGGGGCAATGAACAGCTGGTACACTGTTCCCTTTCATGTCCCAGTACAGATTAAGTAATATCAATCTGTTCGCACAATTTCTAAACAATTGTTGCTCATATTCCTTATCAGGTCCTGGTGTGTTACAATAATACAGAGTACAGTGCAACAAATGTTGTTTATCAATGTCAAGGGTGGGGAAATTGCTGATGGCTATGTTCATCAACTCTTCAGTCACTGCCCCTGGACCAGTCATAACCAAGTCCTGGCTGTACCAATAAAACATTTCACCCTCCGATTGCACTGCAAAAGTATGAATTTGTCACTGTGCTTCCATATCCTGCATAGTCGGAACTACTGCTATACCAAATAGCTGCATAAGGTCTCTGCCCAAGAGATTTACTGGGCATTTTGCAAAAACAACAATTTTACTTTTCTGGGTCAATCCTGAAACAGGATCAGTTATTGCAATATTATGGGAGAGGGGCTCCCGATACAGCTGTCCATTAGCTGCTTTCACTAGTATGTAATCAGGTGACTCTGAATTTTCTGGCAGTTTGGAGGGATGTATCAGGGTCCGTGATGCCCCTGAGTCACACAAAAATTTGACTTCCCTCCCTTCTACCAGGAGTGTAACTTCTGGTTTCATGTCTGCTAAATAGAGCTCTAAGCTCAATAAAGCTAAATCCAATATTTCATTTTCTTCACTATCCGTAACTTCCTGCACTTCCTCTATTTCTTCTGTCACATCCTCTACTCCCACTATCACATTCTCATTGATCATTTCTCTGCTATCCCCTTCTAGTGATTCTTGACTATTATATAGTCAGTCCTCACCCTCCTTGTCTTCCGTGGTTGCCTTCTTGTTTTTCTTGCAATCCCTTGCCAAGTGTCCCTTTTTACCGCATTTGAAACATTCACCCCTTTTCTTTCGCCCTTCAAAGTCCTCTGATTGCTGATCAGATTGTTTGTTTCCCTGGGCATTTCTCTTACCCTTTTTCCCAGACTGTACTACATAAACTTCTGCTCCATCTTCTACAGAAAATACTTGGGCTTTCTTTTTCTTTTTGCTATTAAAATGCCTTTCGGCATGCCTAGCATACTCAAGTAATGACTGTAACCTGCTTGTACGATGATCTACCATGTGCTTTGTAATAAAACTGCTTATGGGTGCAATGCTGCCTTTCAAAAATGCATTCTTTAACTGCTGCTCATATGGGGAATCTTGTGTCTGATCTTCAGGAACCTGCATTCCACAATGGTTATTAAAATATTCTAACAGTCTGGCATAATATCTGTCAATAGTTTCACCTTCTTGTTGGATGCATTGATTAATGCAAGTCCAGTCTGCCCTAGGCTTCCATTTCTCAGAGATGCGGTCTGTAAGACCTTTTACTCTGTTGTCTAGCTCTGTGCTGCTATGTGGGAGGGGCCTGTGTGCAGTGTCATGGGGATTCCAGTTGTCACTAATCATGTGCCAATCTGGTCCCACAATTTGTCTGACTACTTTTTCTACCTCTTCTCCATTTAAATTATAACTCAGCCTCATTCCTTGTAAATCTTCCAAGAACTTTCTAAAATTAACTTTTGGATGGGGAATTCCCTCAGTGGCTTTCCGGATGTCTTCTGGAGTCCAGGGTCTCTACACTAGAATAGTTGGGTCCTGACCTTCTTGCCCTGCCTGAGGATTAGGCACTTCTATGAGTGGGCATATTTCTTCTTCACTCATAGATCGTGAATTTCTACCCATTTGATATAATTCAATGTCCCCTTTTGAATTACCTGCCCGTGTTCGACACCTGGTCTTGATGGGATCTCTAATAAACGGTTTTGCTTTTGTAGTGTCTCTGCTTACGGTAACAGCAGGATATTGCGGGGGTGGACTAACTTGTTCACTTGCTTCATATTCTGGTAAGGGAGGTGGAGGGGCCGATGCTATTGCTAAGTTATTGTCCTCCTTATCTAAAAACATTGCTTTTGAATTATTATTTTTTTGTTCCCTACGGTTTACTTCCTCAATCCACCTGTGTGCCTGAGGAATTCCTAATTGGCGCTGCTTTTTTACCCGACCTTTGGAATCAGTTTTAAGCTGTTTGACAAGTTTGATAAGTGAGGATTTTTCTAATTTACCATCAAATTCATACTTATTAACCCATTTTGAGTAGTATTTAATATTATCAGCACGCTGTGACTGCATATATTATTTATGTGTCTTCGGTTCACGGTGAATTTTGGGGTCTTTTTGTGCAATTATTACCCATTTTGTTCTACCCTTTTAATAATTATGTAACTCCTTATTTTTAACGTGGTACCACGGATTTTGTTATAGTCTCTTCAGAATGACTGCCTACCTGCTCTATTTCCCTGAGCTATGACAAGACAGTAATCTTTTCTGTTCATGACTTGTAAAAATACAGTCCTGACAAAAACAATACAAAGCTTAGTCCCTGATCTAAAACAGAAAAAAAAGGTAGATTCACCTTACCTGAGCCTTTGTGACTGATCACCTGGTTCGTGAAAAACCCGTCCTTCAGTCACAGATCAGAAAGTGGCTGGCCTCTTTTGTATGACAATTCAGTCAGAGGGCTTTTCAAATAAGAAGAACCGATGTAGTTTCTTCCCCGTACGGTTTCAAGCCACCTGGCCTGTCTGATCCGAGGTGAAGTGAGGGTTTCTGGTCCGAAGGACCAATCTGTCAAAGGAAAAAACTTCAAAGACCAATACACGTAAGGTTCAGTTAAGGCACATTTAATAACTTGCTGCAAGGAGACAAAAACATGCAAATACAGGATTTTGCCTAACTACTAACAGGAAGTATGCTATTCCTATACTATTCTACAAGACATGGCCTTCTATGGCTGATGTAATTAAACACCACTTTCAGTATTGTTCTACAGCAGATGTTACTCAGATTTTCTGCTGACATGACTGGATTTATGAAAAACATTTTGAGAAAAACAACATGGCCTTGGTGGGCCCTAGCCCGTTACAAGCTTCTATTGTGTAGTTCTAATACATGTGTTACATTTCAAGGTACTTCTCTAACTTAGGCACAAGCAAATGCTGATTGCAGTTCATATTTTCAAGCAGTCTTTGTTCTGATTATCTATAGCTTCTGCAGCTGTGTATTTTCTCATAGCACAAGCGGAACTCCTTGTCTAAGTCTCATAACATTAATACAAGTGATATTGTTATATTCATTATTTTCCTGATACAAGCAGAAATTATCTGCTTCCCTGTAAATTTCCAAGGCATAAGCAAAGATTATAGCTACGCATATTTCATGACAATACAAGGTTAGAAAGCTTCTGCAATTCGTACAGATTTATGCAGTGTGAAATAGAATAAATGTGTTAACCCTTTTTAAGCCTTAAATGCACTAAGCATATTACTAATACATACACTAATACATATTTTTTGACAGTAACCTCACCCACATGCCTATGCAGACAGAGAACATCAGGCCAGGCGTTGTGATGTGAGTTGTGTAGGCTATGAAGTCACAAGCTAATATATGTGGCAATGGACGCTAAGACCTGTAGTATACTAGTATGCCTCAAGCCAGTATGATAGGCAACAGTACAGACTGTAATGGTGTCCTGTATATAGCAGTGCAGGCACAGCAAATGTGTATAAGTCTCAGATGAAACCCACATCCTATGTACACCCACAGTGACAATCTGGTGTACCCATGGTTAAAAATGTACAAAGAATAGCTGTCCCCCCTGTATGTAGAAATGTTGATAGATCTATGCAAAGTGTCTCATGGAAGCCCTGCAGGCACAGCATGATCCCTGTTGATCTATGACACAAAGGTGAGCCCTGCTGTAAAAATACACCTTGATTTACCATACACATATGGTATAAATGTGTATACTGTGCGTGCTCACACACTCCAACAAATGTAGTGGATTTCAGTCTGCATCACACTGAAAAGTCATACTGGGCATGCTCACACACAAACAAATGAAGCATATGTCAGGCAGAAAGATACTGAAAGGTCATACTGGGCATGCTCACACACTTAGGCTAAATACGGATGTGATGATAAGGGATCTATGGACAAACGTGTGTGGTCATCTCTACTTCCAGAAACACATTCACAAAGTGGTCTGAAAATCCTGCTATGTGTACACACAGACTGCCAGGGTCTGTGCATGGAGGTCAAAGGAGGTTGCCAATACTCAGCAGTCATCAGACCTGTCAGAGACTACCACAACACACTTGCGAGGAATCTGACTAGGCACATTCATCAACTAGAAAGAACAATGAAGAACCTTAACAAGAAGATTACTGGCCTCAAATAGTTGCCCCATACAACAAGAATGAATGCAACCCAAGCTGTACTCAGTGGCATACTGTCTACGTAGCAGATATCTGCCCAACAGACAGGTCCATGTCATGGTTACACTCAGATCTGTTCTGAGTTAGAGCTCAATGGCACTAAATGTACAGAGCCAACTGATATTGGCAACATCCTGGCAGATAGGATCAGTATTAACTTTACTCCCCTCTCACCCATGAAAGAGCATATGTCTATAATGGAAGACTGCAAGTTTCTGTCATCACGGCTGCACAGGTAAAAAACACTCTCTGAAGCCAGTATCACAGCAGCCATGGGACTAGATAACTTCCCAGGCTGTGTAATACCTACTTCCCTGAAGTAAACATTAACATGGAGGTTCTGTGGCTACTGGCATTTCCAGAGGACTGCAAACTAGGAGCCATCATTGTAAACACTAAATATGTGGACATCCTACCAAAGGGCCTCACTGAGACAGATGGCTGTTGTCCAAGCCATGGGCTGTAGCTCAATGCCAAAAGGTGCATTATTATCACCTTTGTTAAATTCTCTGTAGCCAAGAACTACAACATAGATGGTAGTATACCTCACACTTTAAGTGTGACAAGAGACCCTGGGCCACAGGTGGACTTTGGATACAAATGTGATAAGCACATTTCCACAGTAGTCAGGAAACCCTCTTATGTGGCACACCTCATCACAAAATGTGTCTCATGCAAAACAAAAGAGGACATTGTTCCCCTCTACTCACCACTCACTAGGACTATAGAAGAGTACAACGCCACTGTTGCTATGTACCTCACAAGATAACTACAACAACTGGAAAGCCAGCAGCAATACCTCACAAAGAGCATTATTGGCCTGAAATACATGCCATACACAGACCATCGCAAAATGCTTCATCTATACTCCCTTGCATATCACCTACTCATAGGTGTTCACTGCGTAATATCCAAAGCTATGTCAGACATGCAGCTGTTGGATATGATCCACGTAAAACACTCACAATCACCCTGACGTTTGGACACAAGACCACGAGTGAAATACAAAAGGAAGTGGTGTAGCCATTTACCTTATGGATATCCACACCTCCAGGTTACTGCCACAGCATGAGGTGTTGGAGACCATGCAAGTGCAACTAACATTGGGCAAAGCTGCCCATCAGATTGTAGGCTGCTACAGATCATGTACCTTGTCTCAGGAACTTCACTCAGTATTCTGGAGAACAATGGCAAATATAAAGGTCATATCAAACACCATTATATGAGGAGATTACAACTACCCAAATAATGAGTGGGTGAATTACTCGTATACAATGTCCTTTGCTCAATGTGTCCTAGAGTTAAGAAACTCTAACACCCTGGAACAGCTGGTCAGCATGCCCACTAGAGGTGACAACATACTGGACATAATCATCGCCAACATGGGGTACCAGTGTTCCACAACAGAGATAAACCCCTTGCTGGTAATCTCAGATCATTAAGTAATCACACTGGACATCCACATCCCGCCCCCACACCCAGTTAATGAAACCACTGTGAAGACATTTTCAAAAGCAAGCAGCACACATCCCAAGACCAAAGTGGAAAGTCCCAAAGCCCTCTTGCTATAGGATAATGGTATACAATCTGCCAAATCATTTACAAGTGCATTCTATGAGCATCTACAGGGATGCATGGATCGAGACATCACAAATAAAAGCAAGATGCACTCCTCCAAAAATAAGAAAACAATCTGGTGGTCGTTGTCCATAAATAAGCTAGACAACAGAAGGAGGAAACTAGCACCTGACAGAGCCAACTTCACTAAAGGAAAAGCATCACTGATCATTATTAGGATGAAACAATGATCACTCATTAAATAATCCAAGAACAGTTTCTAAAGACAAACTGCCAAGGAATGTAAGAATAACAACCACAAAGCCTTCTGTAGCTATATCGGACATGTAGGTGTCAACTTCCAAATATGCTGTCAGCTGCTGAAAAAAGTAATGACATACACCAAACCAACTTTCACTGCCCACACCCAGAGGGACAAGTGCAGTGTGAACTCCCCCCCATCACCCCCAAAAGGGCCTGTGTCTATCACAGAAGGATGCAGAGACACAGATGTCATGAACATGCATGTAAAGACATCACTCACCAAAGCTAAGAACATAGCATCAATGTGACTGTAAGTTGTCCCAGGCTGCGTCTTACACTAGGCCCACAAGAAACTACACCCTCACCTACATTCACTGTCCAGACTCAAGCGTATCACAGGCTATGTACCCAAAGAATGGCATACACTAACAGTCATCCAGCTCCACAAAGGGTGTGCCAAAACAGAATCTGGAAACCATTGCCCAACATGTGTACTCAGCCTGGTATACAGAGCTATTGAGCAAATCATCATGGAACCCATACACTGAGACATTGGAGATCTCCAGACACTGGACTCTACACAACTTTGCCTTGTTAAAGGCATAGCCTGGCTCCCAAACCTAGTTGACTTATTTATAACAGTTACCACGAACATAGATGGAGGTGAAAGTAGTCCACACAGCCCACCTGGACTTCACTAAGGGCTTACCACACCATTCTCCACTCTGTCATCATGGACACGCATACGAGCTTGAACATGAACAGCTATGTTACAGGATGGGTGGCCAAGTGGCTCACAGATCAAACACACATGTTCATAGTTGCGGGTGCCATGTCCAACTCTAAGCCAGTCACACATGGCATCACACAGGTCTTGGTCCTGGGACCCCACCTGTTCAGTCGATACTGCTCAGAGGTAAAGGCAAGCACGGCAGATGTAAGGCTGAACAGATTTGCAGATGACTGGAAGCTGTGGTCCATAATTGACTGTACAGCTGACACAGACATCCTCCAGACGTGTCTTACAGAGACAGATACCTGGTGTCAAAACAATGCCCTCAAGCTGAATGGCAAAGAATGCATAGTCATCCCCTTTGGGTAATACAAAGTGCACACAAATTACCACATAGGTGGTAATCCAGCATGTACGGAGAAAGTAATTATGGCCCTGGGGACACAGGTAGATAGTAAACTCACCTTTGATGATCACATGGCCAAAGTGTTTAGACATTCATTCAATGTAGGCCAACTAATGTCACCTAATGTAACACACTTCGTATAGTCTGATGATGTCACCATCCTACAAATATACCTGTGGAAAAAAAAACTCCCAGTAATATGTATAGTGAGTTGTGTTAATGCATGCTCCTCTAGTCTCATGAAGTAGTAAGGTAGGGGTTTGAATCCTGCACTGGTCAACTATGTTTATGTATGTTCCCCTTGGGAAGGAGCAACCTTTTAGGAGAGAGTAGTGAAACACCTCAAAAGTGGTAATCTAACCTTTGTCAAGTCTGATGATGTCAGCATCCTACAAGTATACCTGTGGAAAATAAAACTATCACTAATCTGTATAGCGCGTCGTGTTAATGTGTATTCCTCTAATATCATGAAGTAGTTAGGTAGGGGTTTGAATCCTGCACTGGGCAACTGTGTGTGTTCCACTGGGGAAAGAACAACCTTTTAGGAGAGTAGTGAAACACCTCAAAAGTGGTAATGTAACCTTTGTCAAATATACCTGTGGAAAAGAGCACTGACAGTAATGTGCATAGTGTGTCATGGTAATAATGCGTACTCCTCTAGTATCATAAAGTAGTTGGGTAGGGGTTTGAATCCTGCACTGGGCAACTGTGTGTGTGTGTCCCTTGGGAAAGAACAACCTTTTAGGAGAGTAGTGAAACACCTCAAAAGTGGTAATCTAACCTTTGTCAAGTCTGATGATGTCACCATCCTACAAATATACCTGTGGAAAAGAGTACTGACAGTAATGTGCATAGAGTGTTGTGTTAATACGTACTTCTCTAGTATCATGAAGTAGTTAGGTAGGGGGTTGAATCCTGCACTTGATGAGTGTGTGTGCTGTATGTGTGTGACACTGTTGGTCAATGTGTTGTGGGTTTTGCTTTTACTACTGTATGACATATCAGTATGCATTGCACATGTGAGCTAGCTGTGTGACAAATACATATACGTACATGTTACATGAATGATTGCAGGTGTGGGAACCCTGCTGTCCCCAAGAACACAGCTGTCATCCTTGTCATACTGTGCTGCTGCTTCCCAGACCTTAGGTCACATCTGTATGCTTGTGACAAGCCCAGCCACTGCAGTGATGCCTGGCCTAGGTCATCTGTGTCATACAAAGTCATTACCGTTCCTATTGGAATGTGTGTGTGAGGGTCTATGGCCGAGGTATATGCCAGATCTGTTCAAATGCAGCAAAGTCTGTCCATGATGACTATTCATAGGTGTAGAACAAACTGTGGATATGCATGCAGACCCCTTATTGCTTATGTGATCCACCAAGGGATTCCAGAATACCTTTGGAAATGTGATTAACAAAGGAGAGATGACATAGCACTTGGTTGCATGTACACATTGGCACCTGTTCATCATGCTGGTGGCTACTACCTATGTGGTACTGTGGGGATAATATGTTCCTTATAGGTGGATGACAATGCTTAGTTTGGCTTAAAGCTTTACAGGATGGGTTTGACAACAGGCATCTGTCTGTACGATACCCTTGTGGAGTATGTGTGTGTCATCTGGAGAATGCATTATAGGCCACAGTTTGCATTACCAGACATGGATGGACATATCCCTACTGTGATTGCTTGTACCTAAGAGAGCTATATGGCAAACAGGAGTTGTCTCAGTAATGGGTGCAGGTGAATACCAGTGGTTACTGGCATTGTATAGTACTTGAAGGATCCAAATATTGCTGTGTGTCCTACATCTATGTGTCGGTTGTCAAGACGTCATCTAACAATTGGTTATGGTCAGGCTGTTGAAGTGATGTATACCACCAGAATGCAAAACAATGACTGATAGTAACAGTATCACCCACAGCACAGTGTCAAACCATGTCATACACGCATGTGTAGTCAGGTGCCGAAATGTGTGTAGTACAACGCATACTGGCCACCAATAGAAACTATGGAGTGTTACTGTGTAATACAGAGCATGTCACCCTGGCCATGTGTCCACTATGCACATACATGCAGACAGTGCACCTCCACCATGTTCACAACTGTACACCTGCAAATCTGTGCTACACACATCCCACACATACTGTCCACTCTCTAACACATGCTGCCAATACTGCACACATCAGCCAAGTGGCACGTGGCCAGACAATACACAATTGGAACCAACACTGGTGTAAACAACACTACAATGACAATCAAAGCTTTAATGCATCATGCCTGCTCAGCTACACCTTCAAGCATATCATTACACTCTATAGCTGGCAACATGCTAACATTGCTATACTGCTATATAGACACCCTGTGCATCAGCACCATGGTAGCCTGTTCCTGCATCGATGTTACAGATGACAGGAGGCAGCACAGGTTTCATCATATGTACAGGGTGTGTTGTTGGTTCGCCAGAGGCCTACAGTGAGCCATCCAATTGACATGTGTGTGTGTGTGTGTGTGTGTGTGTGTGTGTGTGTGTGTGTGTGTGTGTGTGTG
The DNA here is from genome assembly GCF_019279795.1 of Protopterus annectens. Lineage (NCBI taxonomy): Eukaryota > Metazoa > Chordata > Ceratodontiformes > Protopteridae > Protopterus > Protopterus annectens. The sequence goes on from NC_056746.1 coordinate 74,221,714, forward strand.
TGTGTGTGTGTGTGTGTGTGTGTGTGTGTGTGTGTGTGTGTGAGGGGCAAGAATACTGTAATGGGCCAGTGTTGTTGTAATGTGTGTGGGTATGTGTTAGCCCTAGGTGTCTGGAGTATGTGTGTGTTTCTGCATGCACACAGTTCCACCATGTGGCTGCCGTATATGGCAGCCACCATGTGGCTGCCATATACGGGTATTTGTGGGACAGCCACAGACTGTACCTGCGAGGCTTTACAGATCACCGTCTCTGGCCATGGATACGGTACATGTGCTTGGCAGGGGTGCTACTGATACTATCGGGTACTAAGCCAGACTGGGTACTATCCCCAGAGGTGGATGGATGCACACTGGACATATGTCCCTGCTGGGAATGGCCAGAGCCACGTGCACATGGTCTTCTAGGACATTCTATGGACAGCCCACCCCCAACATTGCTGGGGCTGGTACTGGCATTACGGGAGCGGCTGTAGCTTGAGGGACATCCGCGGCGACTGCTAGCTGCTGATGTTGCTGGCATACATCCACATCGACGTCTCAACCGTCCTGCACTGTCCTGACACATGGACATGACATTGCGGAGGATATCTAATGTCTCTCCCCAACGTCTATCAGTGACCTCGGTGTAATGTCAGATGGCATTTGCTAGGTCACAGATACTGTCAATGACAGCAGTGCTATGGGCCCTCTGTGCCCGTAGTGTCTGTCTGGTGTACCGTTCCATACGTGCCTGTGCCTCCATGACAGCCTGGAACATGCGTGACATTGTCAGACCTGTGGCACATCTGCCAGTGGCATGATGAGCAGCAGTGCTCCTACGAGAACCCCTGGACATCTGCCTATGTGGTACCCTTCCAGACATGTGGGTATAGCTGCTGTGTTGGGATGCATGTGCCATGGATACTACACTGTCCTGGCCAATGCCAACAGTATGCTGTCCCTCAGCTATGGGCATTGGTGATGGATGTATTGGCAGTATGACTGTATGCATGGATGGGGTGGACAGCTGTGTACTGTCAATTGGTGGCCCAATGACAGACCCTGGCAAACACACCTGTGCCTCAACACACCTATCTTCATTATCACTATGTGGATCAGTGACATCAGTTTCCCTGCTGCAGTGAACCAGCCCTAACACAGCACCTGTGTGAGGGAGACAGGAAACACACTTTACGACCTGTACATGATTTTGGCACACATGCACACATGGACATATGAACACATGCACACATGCACACATGCACACATGCACACATGAACACATGCACACATGCACACATGAACTCATGAACACATGCACACTTGCACACAAATACACTCCTCACTACAGCAGATACCCACACACACCACCAGCAATCAAAAACATAATAGTGGTTGAAGGTGGGTTACAGTATCACAAGGCAAACAGTCATATCACACATGTCAGCATGCAGAAAGTTTGTTGCTCAAGACCATGCAGTGCGAGTGTAGACAACCTGTGTTAATAACAGTATACATGGCTTTGATGCATGTGTGCTGTTGTTCCGTGATTGGCCTCACAGCCACTTGTTACATGGGTTTGTATGGTGCCCAATAGGGAGCATTGACTAACATGAATGTGGTATGTGTTGAAGAGTGTCGCACAGCCCACTGATAGGCCTCTACCCCTCAGGTATATTATGTGTGCTGTGTGGATGACAGGTGGGATACTGAAGTGTGACCTTACAGCGGGTGTCTATATATGCTATGTGTAGCATGTTAAGGTGTACTGCGTATGACAAAGTTGTGTATGTTGTGTACATGTGTATCAACTATGCCTATCCAGTGTCCAGTACGGTGTTGCCACAATTGTGTGTGCTGCTCTGTGTATTGCATGTGATTGAGGCAGCTGTTGTCATTACTGACATGTGCATAGTCTCACAGCAAACATGCACAGCATGCATTATACGTAGGTGTGTTACATGTACATAGCCTACACCTCACCTATGACATGCACATTTCATTAGCAATATTAAAATTATAACACACTTACCAGCATCGACCGGCTGCCTTGCTGTCACACCAGAGGGACCGGCAAGAATATGAGACAGTTTGTCAGTGGCCACAACTGTGTCATTGCTACTGTGAGTTTGCTAAAGTACAGTAGTACAACAGTCGACAGACACAGGCATACAGATTATATTCCAAATATCTGTATTGCACAACACTATGCAGCACAACTGCTAAACACACAGTACACATGTCACATATGCATAATAGACCATTACAGATAACAGTAGTCTACAGATAGGTCATGTTACCTGCATGCTCCATGTCAACATGTTGCGTGGCTCCGGCCTCCATGATGACACATGTCAGTTGCTGTTCCTGTGGTTGGCCAGGAGTCACCACACTTAGGAGCAGCTCCTCCACTCTGGTGAGGGGGAGGATGAATGGCCGCTCCACCACCTGTGGCAAGCTGTTGTCGATGGATATCAGACGCACGCCGCCGGACATGTCTAATTAAATCACTGCAGTGATGGCATACCTGCTCATATGTCCGGTTATGCATGCCTATGTCATTTACCCGACAAACGATATCTTGCCACATTGCAGTCTGCTCATGCTGGTCCTGGCTGGTTCTAGAGAACAGCAGGGTGTAGTGCTGCACCAGGCTGTTGTGTATTTCCACCTCCTCTGCAGCTGTATAAGACTGGTTTCTTTGGTGGGACATACCCCTGGAAGACAATTAAACAAGATGTGTGAGCAAGTGAAGTGGCACACTTAACATCCTAAAGTACAGATATCAATTACCTGCCATATTTCGCATCTGATTGGTTGTCAGAGGATAGACATATTCAATACCACATATTAGTGCTCAGGCCACAACTGGCTGACAGTGCCTGCCACACTCTATATATCAAACCATGTTCTGCACAGCAGCAAAGAGAAGCCAGTATGTAAGACTATACACCAGTACATGGCACACTGTATGTGACACAATGCACCACCTAGCCACAGGAGGTATATATCAAGCTAATGCATAAAGAAAGATGTCATCCATTGCAATGAATGTAAAGTACAGTTACAGTATTACCAGTATACCACAGTAGTCTTTGATGCCAAACCCCTGCCTAACATATGTGCACAGTTGTTGATATAGGTGGCATACTGCTGTACTAGACTATACATGTTGCTAGATACACATGTATACCCTGTAACACAGATATGATTGAGGGCATGGTACAGGCATAATTACACACACATCAGACATACATACAACACACAAATGTTTGCCAACTCAGATGAGCTTTACCTGTGTACCATACAGTACTGTGTGCCACTACTTACAAAACCTTATGCCTGAGGTATGTAATCTGTGAGGACTACAAGGAACACACAAAACAGTGTTTCCAAGAAATGTGAACATACACCATACTGTACTGTTTAGGCCTACAGCTTCAGGTAGTACTACAGTTCATATGGGAGTTGGATTCACCAGCAGTACCACTCACTAAGCATACATGTATTGCTTTAGCCTACAATGGGACACCACAGTAGACAACAAGGGACTACGTCACACCGTATGCCATACTACTTTTTCTGCCTAACAATAGCATACACATCTTTTGCTGGGATCACAGCTAGGACACAAACTACCATGACAGAAACAATTTCACACTAAGCTATCACACCTTTACAGACCTTGCACACATTCACCAACACGTTCACCATCACACTCAGTCAACATCACATAGCAATTATTGCACTAAGTACATCTGTGTGTGCATCGTGTCATGGGTGGGTAATACGCTATTGGCCCTAGGGCCTACAGCAGCCTAGCCATATGCTACCCTGGCCTTTGACACACATGTAATTTAATTTCACTTGCCCCTGTCAACCAGAGCCACAGAGGTGATTCCTGGGGTGTATTTCCTATCTCCTAAACAATCATCAGGAGTATTTATGACAACTGCTAATGAGGAGCTTTGTTTGGTATTGATAGGTGGTTTGTTCCAGAGTATGGCATGTCTCTGAGTTAGGACTATCCCTCCAGCATGTGCTGTTTAGTGAGCTGAAAAGGTGTAGGGCCCTAGAGCATGTATCTGGGAGGGATTGTAATATGTTTACGTGGAGGATGTCCAACAGCTATGGGTGTGACATAGCTCAGTATGTTAGGCAGAGGTCACCTCTGGGTAGGCGGTATGCAACACAGTGTAGCTGTGGTTTTGTGAGTCGGTCTGCATAGGGCATCTGTTTGAGACTGGTATTTTTCTTTGTGAGGTATGTCTGTGGCCTTTCCAGTTGCTGTAGTTGGCATTGTACTCTCTAATGGGTTTTAAGTGTGATGAGTAGAGGGGAACACTGACCTATATTTCCCTAGATGACACACCTTTTGTGATGACGTGTACCACGTAGACAGAGTACATGACTAGAGTGGCACTGTGATTATCAAAGGGGAGGCTACTGTCCACCTGTGTCCCATGTTCCCTTATCACACCTTCGTTGTTAGGTAGACTACCACCTATGTGGTAGTTAATGTGTACAGTGTTCTGGCAAAAGGGATGGCACTGCAGTGTCAACACTGAGCTTCAGTCCATATCTTGGTCGCCAGGCACCTGTCACAGTAAGTATGCCCCATGTCTCTCTCCCTCTTTCTATATATATATATATATATCTCTACAGATCTATTAATATATATATATATATATATATATATATATATATATATATATATATATATATATATATATATATATATATATATATATATATATATATATATATATATATTACTATATATAACTATATATATATATATATATATATATATATATATATATATATATATATTACTATATATAACTATATATATATATATATATATATATATATATATATATATATATATATACATACACACATACATATAAACATCCATTGCTGTACATATAGATGTACATATAGGCACATATACAGTCCACTATTCATGGTGGGAATACCAATTATGCAACAGTTGTGAGATATACAGTTATGTAATAATATTGCACAGTATTGTGCAGACTGCATTGAAGGTGTCCTCAGCCCATGTAGCTTTAGCAGGCCTCACTGGCTGCAACACTGCAAAACTGACAGAGCATACCCACAGCGTTGAACCACCACGTGTTATATACCAGCACTGCATGCTGTTTTCTTTGCCACACACTACAACCTACATAGAAATATGCACATAACAACCTTCAACAACGTATATATATATACAGCCACAAACAGTTGCAGTATGTCCCTTGCCCTATGCACATGTACAGATACATAGAGATACATACTGCTGCCACATATGGATGATTCACAGTATGTAGAGTACTCTTTTCATAAACATCTACTACATTTCAGCAAATAAATATGTGTTGCATACCTTTCCTTTGTATTGCTCTGTTCCGTCTGTTTTTAAAGGAAATAATTTTTTTTATTTAATTTATTTTTTTTTTCTCTGTCTGTTGCTGTTGCTCTTTCTTTTTTTGTGTCTCTCTGTTTCTGTCTCTTTGTCTGTCTTTGTCTGTGTCTCTGCCTCTGTCTCTGTCTCTCTCTCTCACTCTCGCTCGCTCTCTCTCTCTCTCTTGCTGCAATGAGATTATTGCATGTGTGGACAGCAAGTACAGCCTGCTTTTCTAGGTATCTGCACATGTGCATGTGATGGCCTCTGCACCAATTGGTGCCCACCATTTACTAATTGCATGCAGCCTGCTGTGTGGTAATTGCAGTACTCACTGTCATAGCAGCCCACTGCTACAAAATGCTAGGTTAGGTAGGCGTAGCCCTTTCAGCTTTCCAAAGTGTGGCCCATGCTTGTTTGCTGTGGACACCGTTGTGTCAGTCAGAAGGTTGGTATACTTCTTATATCTGAAGTTAGGGTTGTAGCCAGTGATTTGCATGTTGTACTGAAACCTGAATGTTGCTGCTTCTAGTACACACTTGTCAGTGTAGACTTTTACTTACCCCTCCAAATGCTTACACAAGATACATGGGAGTATGTACTTTCTTTTCTAATTAGACAATTAACTGCCATACAAAAGTAGTTATTGCAATGTATTCCTCTAGCACATGAACTGTTTGTGAACTACTATACTGTAAATATTAATTACCTCACTTCTGAACAGTTTGTTGTTTATTTGTGTTGACATTAGCACAGGCTGCTCAAGACAACTGGACACATTTCAGTACTGAGTATGCCTACCTACATCCTTGGTAGGGCCTGAATACACAGGTATATTGTTCTTTTGGGTAGGGGTGCAGAAGTACAGAGAGCATTATATATTACTGTGTGATGTTTATCTTGCTGAACATACAGAGTTGCTGTGTACCTGTTAGTCTAACAAGGCAAGTAGTCTGTATGCGTAGTTCCCACTTGTGGACACATCTAGATGGTAGCCAGAGGTTAGCCTTTTATTCTTTGTCTGTGCACCACACCGGTCTTCTCTGCACTGGAACAATGGCATTGTCACAGTTGGTTGCTAACAGTGTTGTACTCCTACATAAGGGTACGCTTGTAGGACTCATTACAAAGCTATTTGCAGAGTGTGTAACAGCAGAAAATCTGAAATGCCTGTGTGTTTCTGCCTCTTTCAGGCCTCTGATACACTCAGGTGTATATTTGAACAGCCTCAGGGAAAGGTACATATAAGTGAGGTACACCTGTAATATATTATAGACATTAAGTTGAGACTTTGACAGAATCAGAGCATATGTATTAATACACCTTTTCTGATGTGCATGCAGTGTGTACTCTTACTTAGTGACATTATTCAGTAAGTGTAATTCCCCACTTTTCAGCCTACCGTCAGTACTTTTCAGAGGGATTCTGAGGGACAAAGCTAACATTTGTTTATGAATCAGGGACATCCCTGAAAAGCAGTCACAGTTGGGAAGTATGGCCTCTGCGCTATTCAAATATGCCAGTGTTTATCCTGCTCTGATACTGTGTGGGGTTTGTAAAGTACTACTGTAACATTATTTCCTGCTAGAATGGCTGGTTCTCTTTTCAAAGTTATGTCATGCAATTCCACAACAACTGCTGTAAAGATCCACAGAACAAGATTTGCATTATGGCATTCCTATTTTCCTTTTACATTCACTCATTGTAATGCATGATATATTTATTACAGCACCAACTTGTTGTATATTTACTGTGGCTTAGTGGTACTTCATGCAGTGTAGAGTGTCCTAGGTCCGGGGTTCGAGACTGACAGAGGTGTTTTATTTTGCTGCTCAGCAGAAAAAGGGCCCTGCCATGCAGAGTGACTAAGGCACATTTAAGCAGTTGTAAGCGGGTTTCCGCTGGTTTGCATGATGCTTAGCAATACTTAGATAAGCGCACACATGTATGCACTCGCTCAGACCCGCTAACTACTGCTTAAAAGTGCTTACTCCTGCTAACCCCCGCACTAATTTCTTTGAAAGAAAAGAAAATGGGGAGATAGGAAAGTGGTGAAAAAGGGGGCACAAAGAGGGAAAGACAGTAGGGAAACCAGCTCGGGATGTGCAGGAAGGGGGTAGAGAAGGTCCATAGCTGCCCATTTCTTTACCAGCAGCAGCTGTGCATATGTTAGAAATTTGGAGTGAAATTTGAAACCTTCCACCCTTAAGACAGGGGTGAGGACAACCATGTATGTTGTACTGCCAATTATAATTATCAGTTTACATGTCCAGCGGACATGTGTGTGAAATGGACAGCTATGTATGCGGTGTAATTTTTTTGTGGGAACAGATTGACTTTTTTTTTTCCAGGTGAGAGTGGAATGTGAGGTAGAGGAAGTAGGTATATTTGGGGAGGTAGGTTGGGGAGGTAAACAGACAAGACAAACAAGACGCATATGGGGTGGAATATGACACATGGGGTGGGTGAACACAACTGACGGGGACGGATGTTTGGAAATAGCAAGCCCATGAGCCCACAGATGGTAACAGTGGAACTCAGATCCCCACCCATGGGCAGTCACCACTGCACCTTCACAGCCTGGAGGGTGGCTGTGCTGGGGGCTGCGTAGGAGGGGCAGGCTCACCCATGAGTCGCACCACTCTCGCCTCGAGCTGGTGTAGGGGATCAGCGACTGAACACTGGATCTCCCTATGCATCACAGCCAGACCCTTCAGAGGGTGACAGGTGGCCCTTCTCCGCCCACGCTTGCACGGGGGGGACGAGTCCCATCCCCTGCAACGCTTCCACCCGAAGGTGGCACAGGACCAATGGAGGAGGGGAGCCCAGGCTGGGCACTGGACCTGCTGGTACCAGGTGCAATTGCCAGCTGAGGAGGGACAGGTGGGTCTGCTGGGACCGGCCTTACAATACATTCTGTGTTTAGGTGTGTTTAATTACAACATGGACAACAGCATTCCAAATTAGTTGTAACAGCATGCAGTAATATTCCCATTAACCCAACACACCACGGTTCCAACAGTTGAACAGAAAGCATAACACATGCATATATTGAATGACAGTAGACATTCCAACAGCATGCAGGGATGATTGGTGGCAAAAGGCCACCAAGATTGTGGTGTTTGAACAGGGCACATGCATCAAAGTAAATGCAGATATTTATAGAACAATAGGACATATGTCCCAACAAATGTTTTGAGATTAGACATACCCATTGAAGTGTGGAATTGCATTGTTTATGCACATACAGTAGGGTATAAAAAGATACCTCCATTAACATCTTATAAGTACTTTTAGTCTACCCTACATTCCTATTGACTGCAGGTGTATATCCCGTACATGTATTATTACACTAGGCAACGTGCATTAGCTTGTGTAATGGGTTTGGCTAGTTCATTATATACCTGACCTATATCTTACATACTAACTGTCCAAGATGCAGATGTTACTGCTACATAGTTATATATTTTATTTATATTTATATATCTACATATCTGGACGTGTTCACGTAACATTTTCAGTTATATTTCTATAGAAACCTACATTTCATGTAGCACAGTCACATTTCTAGGGAACACATTAACAAGCTACTCATGTGCCAGATTTACCTATGCATGCCAGCCATTAACCAACTGTTGAGGACTGTATATATGCTTCACAGCTAGTGGCACTTCCTTCATCCACTTTATATGGGACTGCTCAACTGTGGGTTGATAGCACTTAATACAACAGTACTATTTATATAATTCAAGGGTACAACAACATTTCAAAGTAAGTGACACAGATACACTCCAAGTATTATACCTTTATTAATTATATTGCACACTTTTCTACAGGCTCTCCCATTTATTTGATATTACAGTGCATACAGAAGACTTATTCAAGACTTATTAAACCTTTATTAATAGGTTACAACACTCTTTTTCAGGCTTGCTCACTTATTTTATATAACAGTACATGCAGAGATATTATTCCAAACTTATTTTACCTTTATTAATGGGTTACTACACTCTTTTTCTGTCTCTCTGACTTATTTTATATAATAGTACATGCAGAGAAATTATTCAGGGTATTTTATGGCTTTATTAGTGGGCTACAACACTTTTTTTCAGGCTCTCTCACCTATTTTATATAACAATACATGCAGAAAAATTACTAACCTGCCTGGTAGCGCAGCTTTAGCAGCCTATCTGCATAGGCTTGCTGATTCGCAGCACGGAGATCTGCAGCTGTGAAGTAAATGAAGGGATATTGAATCATACCTATCCATTATATTGACTAAATCAGCATGTCTTACATACTTCATTCCATGGCTACCTACTCAGTAGTGGGGCATCTTGCATGCCACGGGCCTCCTGTATCCATCGGTTCAGTAGGTCCTGCTTCCATCTCTTCAGGTCTGCATGGTGGTGACAGACCTGCTCACCAGTCCGAGGGACGCCTGTGGCACTGGTCAGATCATGAGCTAACCAGTTCCAAGCCTCTGCTTTGTACTCCATCCCTTGGAACTGGCCCTGCAGGAGTCTTGACTCATGATGGTGGACAAGGAGCCAAACCATGCATTTTGACTCCTCGATGCCCCAGCGTTGCGCTCAAAAGCGAGTACCCTCTCCAGCACCAGCCATTCTGACTGCAGATGGGAGCTACAATCAGTTATGGTGAGTATTCCCGCCTATGGAGCTTAAATATGCAGAATTTCCCGCAATTTTTTGTGATTGGCCATTTTTGAACATTCCCAGCTGACTGCAGACCTGCTTAGCAATGATTAATCTTCCATTTATACGTATATGTATGTTAACAGTGCATGTTTATCCTAAGTTGTCATGGTTTAGTGGTTCAGTACTTTGATTATGGAACACAGTGTCCTGGGTTCGAACCTTGTCATAGCTTTTTATTTTAGAACTGTCCAGACAGGCTAGGGGGTGTGTCTGTGTTTAGGCCACTTTGCACTACGTTGCTCCACATTGCTCAATGGTGCGCTGGTTAGCGCGGCGCGCAGCTACACACAAAGGTATTGCGCTAGGTAAAGTGCTGCTTAGCTATAAGCAATAATATTGCGCTAGTTAAAACCTTGCTTATCTATGGGCAATTTTATTGAGCTAGGTAAAACGCTGCTTAGCTATGGGCAATTATATTGCACTAGGTAAAACGCTTCTTAGCTATGGGCAATTATATGTCAATATCCTCAATGCTGCTCACCTTCTTATCTTTATATGTATACATTTTGTTCACTAATACATAGGCCATTGCAATGTTTTTTAATAAAATTTCATTCATATATGTCAGGAATTATTTTATATACTGATTTAAAACATAAAATAGACAGGGGAGTGGTGGGACTAAAACTGGGAATGCCTCCTCTTTGTGCAAACGCTCTACCACTACACTATTGCTATTTGGCTTGATTTGCATAAGCATTTCTTATTATGCTCTTCGTTGTCGAAATTGCTAACTGCAGCTAAGCAATGGGCACACCTGCACAAACACGCGCAAATACGGGCAGCTATATCGGGAATTAGAAAAAAAAATTAGTATAAATTTTACATTTACAAAGGGGTTTAGTATGTGGGGATGTGTACTGTTTGCTATGTGTGCATTTCAGCAGACTCGCTCATTGCATTTCTCATTTTCACTTTATATGGTTGCAGGGTCATGAATATTTGGACTGCTCGGCAGTCTGACATGCACCCTGCAGTTTTACACGCTCCGTGTAAGCCTTCTAGTTGAGTCAGCACCCTCATGCATATGCATGAAGCGCTGACGTCGTAGGCTTAAATGGCAGTCTCCGAGTAAGACTTGGTTAGTCTTACTCGGAGGATTACTGAATCCCGGCCACAGTGTAAGTTCTCTGACAGGACAAAGTTTGGAAGTGGATGACATGATGGTAAGAAGGAGGCTGGACATCCTCTGTATCTATGAGACAAGATGGAAAGGCGGCAAAGCCTCTTGGTTTCAGATCCAGAGTCTACTACTTAGGAGGAGGACAGGCTAGAAATGATGTGGGAACTATGGTGAGGGAGAAGTTTCAGAAGGTAGTGAGGGATGTCATCAGAATTAGTGACAGACTCATGACAGTCAGACTCCAGCCTAATGACAGGGTTGTATTTGTAATCTCAGCCGATGCCCCATAGCAGGGTTGTGATAGTGAGGAAAAGGATACATTCAGGCATCAGCTGCAAGATCTACTAGATAAAGCAGGACAAAATGAATTGGTGTTGATAATGGGTGACTTGAATTCACGTATCAGGCCAGCCATAACATGATATGAGTACTGTCTTAGTCCACATGGGTGGAGTAACAGGAATAAAGAAGGAGAGGCCATTCTATACTTCTGTCTGACAAATGGCTTGATCATAGCCAACACATGGTTCAGAAAGAGAGACATTCACAAGAACACATACAAGAGTGGCCAACATGCAACTCAGGTAGACCTCCTCTTAGTAAGGAAAGGTGATCACAAAGTCATCCCCAGTGAAACAGTTGGTCCACAGCATAAATGGGTCTAATTTATTAACTTGAACATTCAACAGTTCGAATGCATAAAGATCGACACATATGCATTGAACTCTTAAACGTTCAAAGCTTAATAAAGAAAAAAAAATACACAGAAAAAAAAAAAGATGTAGGCAGGGGGGCAAGCCCCCATGAACCCCCCACCCACCCCCTGCTACTTAAATATACCAACTCCGAGATCGCACTACATTCAACTAAATGCAAATCTCCACCTAGGGAGATTTCCTTTTACAGTTTTCGACAGCTTGTACTTTCTATGCATATGGTTTGATCCATATGTATTCATGGTTTTACACTTTTGCATAAATAAAGTAGACCCAGCATAAACCACTAGTTGCCATAATCAACTGCAAGCAATGGTCAGTGAAGGTGCTAAGGTCAACAGAGACCAGGCTGAAGACCTGGAAGTTGACTGAAGAGAAAACACTAAACATCAAGAAATTACTCAGGGCTGTAGCACCTCAAGAATAAGAGAAAATAGGTGGGGATTAAGAAGAATGGCAGCTTCTCAAAACAGCATGTGTGAGGACCACAGAAAAGATATGCAGCTGAAATAATCTGGAAATAAGGTACATGTGGAATGCTGGTGGTGGAATGCAGAAGTCACAGAAATCATCAAAAGAAACAAGGAGTGCAGGAAAAAGTGGGAAATAGAAAAGATGGATCACACTAAGAAGGAAGACTGGTTGGCTAAAAAGAAGCTAAGACAGGAGCTGCAATAGCAAAGAACAAGGAATCAGTGGCTCTCTAGCAGCTTCTACAAAGTGACTAAGGAAATGGCACAAAGAAGTTATATTAGGTAGCAAGGCAAAGACAGAAAGATTAAGAAGATAGTCAGACATCCTTCAAAATGGATGCCAACAACAACCTGCTCACCAGTCCATAAGACATCAAAGGCAGATGGAAGGAGTACATCCAATAGCTTCTGAATGAAGAAAAACCCACAAAAGCTGTACTGCCCCAGATACAACATACAACGAGAGAAAAAGAGGAGCCGACAATAGAAGAAGTAAGAACAGCACTAAGGAAAATGAAGTCATGGAAGGTAGCAGGCTCAAATGAGGACACATCAGATATGAGTGAGTTAAGAGATAAATGGCTGCTGGGATAGAAAGGGGTATCCCAGATGACTGCAGAATAAACATATTAGTGCTAGTGTTCAAGAAAAAAAGGGGACATCCGCAACTGTGGGCACTACAGAGGTAACAAACTCCTGTCGCATTGCATGAAAGTCCTGGAGAGGGTGACTAATAAACAAATATGGAGAGTAGTAGAAAGAATGGAGAGGAGCAGTTGTGATTCAGACCAATATGCAGCACAACTGACCCAATGTTTGCAGTGAGAGAGGTACTTAAGAAGAAGGTAGAAATGAGGAACGAGTCCAATTGGGCATTCCTAGACTTGTAGAAAGCATATGACAAGGTCCCAAGAAAGCTGATTTATGTAGGCAGTCCTGTGTTGGTTCAAGGTCCCAGAAACATTGGATGAATTAGTGCAATCTATGTACAAGGACCCAAGGACTCAAGTATGAACAGTGTTCATTCTCATAGAGGGGTTTCCAGTGGGAGTGGGTGTGCATCAGAATTCAGATCTGAGCCCACTGCTGTTAATACTGGTGATGGAGTACATTAGAAAACAGGTCAGAGGGGGCAGATCTGCAAAGCTGCTGCATGCTGACGATGTGGCACTATAGGCAGACTCTTGACAAAGAACTTCAGCAAAGGAGAGGAGAATGGAATAGAAAACTGAATGCATGTGGAATTAACAGATAAGACAGTTATAATGACAGGAAATGAGGACATCAAAAAAAGCTGAGAACTGAGACAGTAGGCAAATACTGGAACAGGTTAACAGCTTCAAGTATCTGGGAGGGGTGGTTAAAAGAGAAGAGAAGTCTGAATGAGGAGGTCAAAGCTGGAATCAGAGTGGCTGTAGCCAAATGACACAGAGTGTTAGGTGCAGTATTTGACAGAAGAATGCCAACGAAGCTGAAAAGTGAAACAGTAGTGCAACCAGAAAGTAAACAAATCATGAATTGTAGGGATAAATACTGGAAGCTCTACCAGAAAAATAAAATGCCTTCCACCCTGCTTCAATACACCCAACTTCGCAACCAAGCAAAAAAACTAATCACCTCTGATAAAAAAAACTATCATAATAAACTTCAGTCCAACAACGTTAACCCAAAACAATTCTGGAAATCCATTAATTCCCTACTCCACCCAGGATCCAGGAATAATCCCTGCCCAGACCCTAGCTTAACTGACTCAGAACTCAGCTCTCTCTTTAACACATTTTTTACTGACTCTATAGCTAATCTTACCAAATCTTTCCCAGACAACAATCCTTCCTACTTTCATTCCTCTACTCCCTCCTACCCTCTTAACTCCCCTCCTAATTTCCATCTCAAACCTGTTCCAACTACTTTTATAAAAAGACTTCTCACTAAACTAAAGCCTTGCTCAAATGCCCCTGACAACTTACCCTCCTCCTTCCTCAAAGCTGCTGTTGAAGGTATTGCCATCCCTAGCAGCATCCTAATCAACAGATCTTTAAAAGAATCATACATACCCAAACTCTGGCGTTCTGCCTTCATCCTTCCTCTTCATAAAGGAGGCAAAAACACTAATATCTCCAACTTCCGTCCAATCGCCCTTCTTTCACCGATATCAAAAATTCTTGAAAAATGTGTCCACCACCAACTTATGCCTTTCTTAACCCAAAATAACCTCATAACTCCCACCCAGCATGGTTTCCGCCCTGGCCACAGCACCATTACTGCCTTACTATCCTTCTTAGAAACAGTAAATCGGGCCCGAGACTCCAGATTACTAGTATCCTCAACACTACTTGATCTTTCTAAAGCCTTCGACACTATCTCCCACAAACACCTTCTCTTCCATCTCTCCAACCTTCATCTCTCCCCTGAAACCCTCTCCTGGTTCTCCAGCTACCTATCTGACAGATCGCAAGCTGTCAGATGGAATAACTCTACCTCCTCCTTCCTGCCCACACCCACCGGTGTTCCCCAGGGATCCATCCTTGGACCCATGCTCTTCAACATCTTCATAAATAACCTTCACACTGTCATCCCTGACACAACAGTTATCCAATACGCCGATGACGCCACCTTAGTTTGCTCCGCTGCCAACCTGCCAGAACTACTGACAAAAACTCAAATAGCTTTTTCCACTACCGAGAACTGGATGCACTGTAACCATCTCTCTCTCAACTCTAATAAATCTATAATACTTCTCTTCCCACCCACCAGGGCCTACTCCTTCGACAAAAATGCTTTCAAAGTCCTTAGCCAAAGCAACACTGCCATAGAAGTGGTTCCTTCTGCAAAACTCCTTCGTATCACCATAGATGAATACCTTAAATTTGATATCCACGTACAACAAAACATCAAGAAAACCCACCAAAAACTTGGTATGCTCTATAGGAATAACCGCTTTCTCTCCAACTCCTCCAGGCATACTTTAGCAACTACCTATCTCCTTCCTTCCTTACCATATGGAGCCCCTCTTCTAACTAACCTGTCTTCTTCCATCACCTCTAAACCTGAAACTTGCTATAATAAAATCTCCAAATTCGCAACCAAATCCAAAACCTCTACTCACCACTGCCTCACCCTACAATCATTGAACTGGCTGGAACTCCCTAACTACCTCGACTACCTCCAACTTACCACCGCTCACAAATTAATATTCTTTCCAAATAAGTGCCCAGTACTATCAAACATCCTTCCCCCTTACATCCCAACCAGATCTCTGAGATCTGAGCACCAAATTTTAATCTCTATTCATAAACCCAAACGCTCTGCAGGCCAACTCCTTCTCTCTTTCACTGTAGGTAAAAAATGGAACTCTCTCCCTTCCTCACTCAGGATGATACCTGACCCCGAATCCTTCAATACCCAACTTTTCTCATTTCTATCTTCCAAACGTAAATGCTCCTGCTTTCACCCTACATAAATACAAATAAATTTCACATAGAGCCTACTAAACTCCTGCTCCACACTTCACTACATCCTCTCCTTTTCTATTTACCTAACACAAACCTAATCCATCACCTTCTGATCATTCACTTTCTCTCTCTTGACTCTTAGCATGTATTTAACGCAACTATCATGTAATCACTGATGCCTATTTCTTGACAATTGATTCTTATTGCTCTGAATGTAAAAACCTGCAACCTTTGTCTCATTGCATGTACAATGACAATTTATTCTTTTACTATACCTGTTTTGTATGAATTCATATATGTATTTTACCTTTGCATTTGGCATTTTTTGTAACCTCTAATTGTGTTTCTTATGGAGCTTTTCTTCCCGGGCCTCCACTGAAAATGGGCACATTCTGGCCCAGTGGACTTCCCCGGTAATCAAATTGAAATAAATAAATAAATAAATAAATAAAATAAAACCAGTACTACTGTATGGTACAGAAATCTGGGCAGTAAAGACAAAGCAGTGGAGGGAGCTAGATGTGATGGAGATGAAGTCCATGAGATAACTGGTAGGATGCACACTGTGGGACAGATGGAGGAAAGAGGACATAAGAACAGAAGCCAAAGTAGCTCCAATTGCAGAAAAGGTCAAACAAAACAGATTATGGTGGTTCAGGCACATGTGCAGAAAAGCAGAAGACAATCTAGTGCAAATGATTTGGGACAGTCAGGAAGAAGGCAAGAGTAAATGAGGGCATTCAGCAAAGAGGTGGATGGATTGTATTCGAGAAGACTTGTGGCAGTCAGGCATGAGTGTCGACAAAAGCAGGAGAATGGCACTGAAATACAGAGATGGTGACAGTTGACAACACTCTGAGCCCATGTAGGAAAATTGGAAAAAAGGGGGTGATGATGATGATGATGTCACTAAGGAGGCTGTGCCTATCACAGATATCCCCTGGTTAAAGGCTAATTATGGACTCCATCCAAGTCCACCACAGGATATGTGCACAATCACGTATACACTGCAGACATACTAATCTATCCAAGTCCACCCCAGGATATGTGCACAATCACGTATACACTGCATACATACTAATCTATCCAAGTCCACCCCAGGATATGTGCACAATCACGTATACACTGCAGACATACTAATCTATCCAAGTCCACCCCAGGATATGTGCACAATCACGTATACACTGCAGACATACTAATCTATCCAAGTCCACCCCAGGATATGTGCACAATCACGTATACACTGCAGACATACTAATCTATCCAAGTCCACCACAGGATATGTGCACAATAACTTATACACTGCAGACATACTAATCTATCCAAGTCCACCCCAGGATATGTGCACAATCACTTATACACTGCAGACATACTAATCTATCCAAGTCCACCCCAGGATATGTGCACAATCACGTATACACTGCAGACATACTAATCTATCCAAGTCCACCCCAGGATATGTGCACAATCACGTATACACTGCAGACATACTAATCTATCCAAGTCCACCCCAGGATATGTGCACAATCATGTATACACTGCAGACATACTAATCTATCCAAGTCCACCCCAGGATATGTGCACAATCACGTATACACTGCAGACATACTAATCTATCCAAGTCCACCCCAGGATATGTGCACAATCACGTATACACTGCAGACATACTAATCTATCCAAGTCCACCCCAGGATATGTGCACAATCACGTATACACTGCAGACATACTAATCTATCCAAGTCCACCCCAGGATATGTGCACAATCACGTATACACTGCAGACATACTAATCTATCCAAGTCCACCCCAGGATATGTGCACAATCACGTATACACTGCAGACATACTAATCTATCCAAGTCCACCCCAGGATATGTGCACAATCACTTATACACTACAGACATACTAATCTATCCAAGTCCACCCCAGGATATGTGCACAATCACTTATACACTGCAGACATACTAATCTGCAAGCTAGATGGCTGCCAGTTCACTAATATCACTTATTTCAGGTATTCATGCAGATGCAAAGTGGACACACAGACTCTACAAAGAAGGCGTTCCAGCCAGGAATATAACCGTAGAATGAAACACTTTGATTACATTCAAAATGTCTTGTTGATGCTGCTTTTTTCCCTCAGCCTAATAAAAATTAAATGCATTTCCTCACAGGAAAAAAAAAACTTGACTCATAAATCACCTTATTTCTCCATGTTTTTTAGAGGGACAAGTCCTCATTAGAAGTGGTTTGCTTGGTCAAATTTTGATCCTGATCTGCAGTAACCATCAAGCCTCCTATCCATCACACTCAGGTTTTCTACTTTTTCAACCAGAGGGGAGAGCCCTGTGGAGTCTTAGTTCCTCTGTGAGGTGAAAGGCAAGATGTAAGTAGCAGATGTGGTACCATCTTCTTGTCTATGAAATTTGCTTTCACTTTTAACCCTACCAGTTCCCCTTTGTATATACCTTCTATGTCCAAGGTGGATGATGTGAGGGGATGATGTGCATTAGGCATGTATGAAAGACCTGCCGCCCCTTTCTGTGAGGCATCCTCCAAATACCCTGCCCCCTTTATCTAAAAGCACTTCAAGCAGTTATCAATTTCTCTCAGGGATTAAACACAGAGTTTGCAGCTAAAGCAAGTTCCCTTTAAGTCTTCCCTCAGAGAGCAGCAAGCAGGGTTTATCTCATCAGACCTTTCAGTTCTTAACCCGTTTCTGAATTGCCTGAGCTGTGAACTACACCTGGATCAGGTGGGGCAGAGTCAAACTGTTATAATTCTTCATCATGGCGTTGGTGATTCAAAACTTGGTCACATGCCAAAAGTTTAAACTCTCTGAACCAAATAAAACACAGATTACTGTACAGAATGAATCACTCCCTGTGCACCTTAACAAGGGATACCACTGGCAATGCATATGCACCCCGAGATTGGTATATTCATGGACTATGTTAATAAATTATAAGCCATTAGAGCTATTGAAACGTGGCCAGTATTATATTCAAACAGATAAGATTGGTTTAAGCCAACCCACTAGGACACATTACTGTGTCTTGGTGGCATCTGTGCATTGTCTTGATCATAAACAGTATTTAATTCTTGTTCAACTTAGAAATGTTGTCTTAATCCTGAATTACTCAAATAATTGTCTATGCCTGACTTCATTTACTTTGTGGTATATTCATAACCATAACTTATGCTAGAAAAATAACTCCTAAGCCAGGCACCATTCTGTGCTTTTCATTTTTTTCTAAAGAATGGAACCCATTTTCCCTCTCATTTCACTAAATGATACCTAATCGCCCTTTTCGAAAAGCAGTCCTTGGAAATCTCTACACTGAATAGTCTTTTGGTAATGGTATGGTGGACACCTGACCTAGGATACATCAGATCCTCCTTTCGTTGGCATGGTTCTATCTCTTGTCTTCTGTATTTCTCCTGGATCTGGCTGAATATAATTAATATATTTCACTTTTGCTGTAAAACACCTCCATATAGTTCCACCCACATGTGGAAATTGATACTTTCATTCTTTCCTCTCAGCCATTTGTCTCTATCGCCCTGGTACATGGTTTATATCCTACTGATTAAATGAGCAAGTATCATGTAAAAATAGTACTTTCTTTTGCAGTATTGTGTCTCACAGAATTGCAGATTTCTGAAAATCTCCTTCTGTTTGAGGTTTCCAGAAAATGTCCACTGTATTAATAACTTTATGGTCCTTACAACACTAAGTGTTGAACTAGTTTCCATACATTAGAAAAAAGGCTCGGAAACTGAGTTCTGCTAATAATGTTACAGATACTGACAACTTGTAGCAAAGAGTAGCACATCACAGAAACCAGTTCATCTTATGACATTTACAGTGATTCCATTACAGACAGAGGTGAGGCAACTGCCTGAATTAACACTTGTTTTGCATAAGTTGTGAAGATAGGTGAAGGCTGCCAGCCTAGCTAGATAGAATTTTGTAGATAATTTTGTCATTTGTAAATACTAATGTAAGCCTCAGGCTTGCTCTCTTAAATGTGAAAAGACTGTATTGGATGTTGAACTGAAAAAAATGATATCTAGAGGGAGGCATTCTGCCTATTGTTTTGAGGCTAGAGTTAATGGCTAGAATTTAAATGTATAATTTATTTTATTGCTCTGGCTTCCTAACCACATGCAAGATCAAAAGGACTATTAATCTCTGAGTTTCTATTAGCCTGGGAACCAGAAAGAAATGATGTAATCTGAAATGAATCAGTGGTACTGTGTTATCAATTTAAGGACAGAAAGAATGAGAGTATTTGTTTTGAGAACATCCAACTCACCAGCACTCTGCCTGTGTTCTATATGCAAGTTTATTTTAGAACTGTGTTTTCTCTTAGATATAGCTAGGAACTAGGAATATTAGATTTGTTTTTTTTTTTCTGTATTTATGTCAGAACTTTTCTACTGTATTATTTTAAGTATTTCTCTATGATCTCTTAACTCTTGACTATCACTGTGTAGTAAGAAGTATTGTCTTGTGTGTTTATTATTTATCATTAAACATTTTTAAACCTTTCAATTGTGGCTGTTTTGCATAGAGATAATTTAAGATCTAAGAGTACATTGCATGTATATACTAATACTGGCGAAGACACTCCAAATAAGCCTTGACTGTTCAGTTGTACTTTCCATTTGGATAATAGTATTGCACAGTAATAATTGGGCACCCTTTTATAAGGGCCTTTTAGCAGCTGATAAATATTAGTGGATGGTGGCAAGTGGTACTACGGTATAGTCTGGGTAATAGGAGCACAGCTGGAGAACCTGTGCCAGCCTTCCCCAGGAGTGTTTGTGTGGCTGCATATAACTCATCTCAAAGTGTGTGTGTCAGCTACTTAGGCAGGGACAAGAAGAAGTGGTTGGACAGAAAGGGTGCTGGAGGTTTTAGCTTGCCCACTAGGCTGAGATCTGGACCCTATAGCTGTGCTAGTGGGGAGTCTTATTGGGGATCTGGAGAGAAAGGGAGAAACTAGACCCAGACTGACTGTGATCACTGTGTGCTCTTAAGGGACATTGTACTATTCTATGTATGTATTTATTATCATTTCCCTATATGGACGCCCCTCACTGGTGTTAGTGGTGAGGACTGAGGCTCCTTGATTGCTGGGCCAATGCATAGGCATCACATATTAATTGTTTGGTAATGGCGGGATATCCACACCACATATTAATTGGTTGGCAGATACTAATTGGCTTGTAGTGGTGTGGGTAGTGTGAATTCCTATAGCTTGTGTAGAGTGATCACTGAGGGTGTTTTTGTACTCTAAATAATCCACACAGTGAATACTGAGAGTTCAGATCACAATTGTTTTATTTCTTTTGTTAGCCTAGTTAGTCAGGGAGGGCAGGTAGCATGTCAGCAGAGGAGTACAGAAAGCTGACAAGGAGCCAGCTAGCTGAGATGTGCCAGGCTAGGTGTCTGGTGCATGGAAATCTGACTAAGGCAGACACGATTGCAGCTTTGGTCACAGCTGCATCAGAAAACAGCAACCAGGGGGATGATCAGACTGGCAGTGGAGATGTACCATACTCAGAGAATGGACAACTCAACCTTTTTGCAGAGGACTTAAAAATCCATATGGAGCTAAAGAGACTTGAGTTGGAAGCCAGGCGTTTGGAAATTGAAGCAACTGAGAGACTGAGGTGTCTAGACAGTGAGGAAGATGAGAAACTGTGATGTTTGCAGGCTGAGGAGAATGAGAAACTGCTATACCTGGAAGGTGAGGAAAAGGAAAGGCAGAGGCAGCATGAGAAGGAGATGCTGGCTCTTTGCCAGAGTCATGGAGGTAATGGGGAAGGGAGTAACTGGACCCCAAAAGCTCAAAATGTCAGTTAACTTCTTCTGCAGTTTACAGAGGGGGATAATTATGATAGTTTCATTCATATGTTTGAGAGGGTAATTTGACCAAAGGCTCTGGATATGGTTCCTGACCCCCTTACTCCATGGTAAAGCTGTAAATGTGATGTCTACATTAACTGATCACGAATATTTTGATTATACTGTTGTTAAGAATTGCTTGTTAGAATTTTTAAGCTAACACCTGAAACATATAGGACAAAGTTGTGTGAGCATAGATGGAAGGCAAATGAAAGTATTTGTGAATATGTTGCTGAACTGAGAACTTATTTTCGTAGGTGGGTGAGTGGATGTAAGGTCACCACTTTTGAAGGGCTGGCAGACCTTTTGGTGAGGGAACAAGCCCTTAGCACTTTACCTGAGGACATGAGGATCTGGTTAGCTGATAGACAATGTGCTACGTCAGATGAGTTGGGGAAGAAGGGAGACCTATACCTAGAAACAGACATCCCTGCATAGGAAAGGGACCCCCAGTACTGCTCATGGGTCTAAAAGAACCCATGGTGGGCAGCACAATCTGACCCAACAGAATCTGCCAGTAGCAGGAGAAGCCACTAATCTAGGTACACATCCAGGACCTAGGGTAAAAAGTTTTGAATGCAACGAGTGGGGCCATGTGGCATAGAGATGTCCAGGGAGGCAAGGTGGGGAACAAAAGGTGAGAGAGCCTGTAAGTGAGGAAGACAAAATGCCAGTAGTAGGATGTCTTGAGAAAACAGGGGTACCAAACTATCATCCTGCAGCTGTCCTGATAGGGAAGGATTTGGATGAGGCAGTACCATGTGTTAATGCAGTTACATGTAGTCAGGCTTTGAGACAAGCATGTGGGTCTGGTAGCCTGGGGGAGATCCGGACAGACTGCATACTTGCAGCCAGGACTGGTGAGGTGGTTACTTCAGGGGGGGGGCGCTACCCTGTAGCATTGAGATTAAAGGTGAGTCACAGCTGCTTGTGGGTACTTATGTTCCCTTGGACATAGTAACTGCAAAGGCTGAGGTGAGTAGTAGTACCCAGGCTGACAGTGAGCACCACTGTCAGAGGATGCCAGACTTCCTGTGGAAGGGGAGCTGGGAAGGGTTACAAAGAGAGAGTTGAGACAGGGTCAGCTGTCAGACCCTACATTGTAAGGCCTGAGGCAGGTAGCTAGACAGTGACCTGATTCTCAAGGGAAGGGGGACTCTGTTTACTGAGAAAAAGGGTTACTGTATAGAGAGTGGACCCCTGAGGGAGGGCTAGAAGGTAAGATGGTACAGCAGTTGGTAGTGCCTAGAACCTACCATCTGGTGCTTCTAGTCATAGCCCATGATATTCCATTTGCAGGCCATATGGGCATAAAACGTAAGAGACATATTATGCCGAATTTCTATTGGCCTGGAATTTCCAGAGATGTAACAGGGTACTACAGGATCTGTGAGCAGTGCCAATAGGTAGGCAAGGCAGGAGACAAGGTGAGAGCTCCTTTGATGCCTTTGCCTGCGATTGTGGAGCCATTTTAGAGGGTGGCTATGCATATTGTGGGGCCTCTGAGTACCCCAGGTTCCACAGGGGAAAAAGTATATCCTAGTGGTAGTAGATTATGCTACAAGATACCCTGAGGCAGTAGCTTTTTCCTCTATTGAGACAGAAAAGGTGGCAGATGCTTTGCTAGAGATTTTCAGCAGGGTAGGTTTCCCAAAGGAAATACTTACTGACAAAGGTGCCAATTTCATGTCAGACCTGCTGGCTTGTCTGTAGAAGTACTGTGGGCTGAAGCACATAAAGACCACCCCCTACCATCCCCAGACTAATGGTCTTGTTGAGAGGTTAAACTGTACACTCAAGTCCATGCTATGGGCATTTGCAGATCAGCTTAAAAGGAGTGGGACAAATATTTACCCGATCTGTTGTTTGCTTACAGAGAGGTATCCCAGGAATTCACAAGTTTTTCACCCATTTCAGTTGTATGGGCATAGGGTGTGGGGACCTCTAGATTTAATTTGAGATAAGTAGGAAGGTGAGTGTGAATCTCACAAAGAGTCTGTTGTGCCATATGTCCTAAACCTCAGGACAAGGCTCATGGAACTCATGGGCTTGGCCTAGGAAAACCTGGCAGAAGCTCAGCAGCAGAAAAAGGTCTGGTATGACAGGAATGCTTAAGCTAGAGAGTATGCTGTAGGGCAGCAGGTAATGGTTCTCATTCCTGTCAGACACAACAAGCTGCAAGCAGCTTGGGAGGGACCCTGTAAGGTGGTAAGAAAGGTAAGTAATTTTAACTACATGCTAGAACTGGTAGGCAGGAGGCAGGGGAACAAACTGTACCATGTTAACATGATGAAACCTTACCATGATGGGGAGGCCCTTGTGCTGAATATTTGCAGTGGCTTGCAGGAGGAGACTAAGGGAGATCTGGTGACTGATCTCCTTAGTGAGGCTCAAACAGACCATCAGTGGAAGGGGTAGCAACGTCCCAGAAGCTATCTCCTACTCAAGTTTGAGAAATCCGAGCAATATTACAAGAGTTTGAGGACATGTTCACTAGGAAACCAGGGTGCACCCACCTGGTGCAGCACCAGGTGGATACAGGACCCCAAAGGCCTATTAGGCAGGCCCCTTATAGGGTGCTTGAGAGTGTCAAACAGACTCTGAGGGAGGAGATACAAGAAATTTTGGAACTAGGGGTAATTCAAGAGTCCAACAGTCCCTGGGCCTCCCCAGTGGTGCTGGTGCCAAAGAAAGATGGCAGCACCAGGTTCTGTGTGGACTATAGGAAATTAAATAGTCACACAGAGTCAGATGCTTGCCCCATGCCTAGGACAGATGTGGCTCTAGAGCAGCTGGGTGGGGCTAAGTATCTTACAACCATTGATCTTACCAAGGGTTACTGGCAGATGCCCTTGACTCACAGTGCTAGAGAAAAGTCAGCCTTTGTGAATCCTTTTGGCTTGTAGGAGTTCACAAAGATGCCCTTTGGGATGAAAATGCCCCAGAACTTTCCAGAGACTGGTAGATCATATCCTAGCTGGAACAGGAGTGTTTGCCCTTGCTCACCTAGATTATATTACCATCTACAGCCATTCATGGCAAGAGAACCTTCAACATGTCAGGGAGGTGCTGGGCAGATTTCAGATGGCAGTGTTGACCATTAAGCCAAGCAAATGTCAGGTGTGTATGTCAGAGGTCTTCTACCTGGGACATAGAGTGGAGAGTGGCAAGATCAGGCCAGAACCTGCCAAAGTGGAAGCCATTCAGGCATGGCCTGCACCTGTTACCAAAAAGCAGGTGACGGCATTCTTAGGGACAGAAGGGTACTCCAGAAGGCTCATCCCCAGTTATAGTACCAGAGCTGTTCCCCTCACAGACATGACAAGGAAGAACAGGCCAGATAAGGTAGTGTGAACCCCAGCATTCCTGGAGCTTAAGGAAGCTTTGGGAGGACCACCTGTGTTAGCCAGTCCAGATTACAGCAAATAATTTGTTGTGCAGGTGGATGCTTTGAAGCATGGGATGGGGGCTGTACCTTAGCCAGATTTCTTCAGAGGAACAAGAGCACCCAGTGGTTTATCTCAGTCATAAGTTCCAACCTAGGGAGGAATGCTATGCAGCTGTAGAAAAGGAATGTCTAGCCATAGTGTGGGCACTGCAGAAACTTCAGCCTTATCTGTATGGAAAAAAATTCACTATAGTGACAGATCACAATCCCCTAACATGGTAGAACAGAGCCAGCCAGCAAAATGCCAAGTTGCTAAGATGGAGCTTAGGGTTGCAAGCATATATGTTAGTGCAGCACCGCAGTGGGATTAGCAAAACCAATGCAGATGGGCTGTCAACACAGGGAATGGGGTAAGGTATACTCAAATAGACCTAACCCTCTCAAGCAATGTTTCTCAAGGGTCACATGAAAAACTTGCTTGAGTTCTCCAAGGGGGAGATGTGTGAAGATAGGTGAAGGCTGCCAGCCTAGCTAGATAGAATTTTTAGATACTTCTGTTATTTGTAAATATTAATGTAAGCCACAGGCTTGTTCTCTTAAATGTGAAAAGACTGTATTGGATGTTGAACTGAAAAAAATGTAACAACAGTACATTCTGCTGTAAGAAAGCTGATAAGTCAAGCATTGTGAAATTCTTTGATCTAAAATTCAGAGCCAAGATGTCTAGAGGGAGGCATTCTGCCTATTGTTTTGAGGCCAGAGTTAATGACTAGAATTTACATGTATAATTTCTTTTATTGCTTTGGCTTCCTAACCAGCTGCAAGATAAAAAGGGATATTAACCTCTGAGTTTCTGTTAGCCTGGGAACCAGAAAGTAATGATGTAATCTGAAATGAATCAGTGGTACTGTGTTACCTATTTAAGGACAGAAAGAATGAGAGCATTTGTCTTGAGAACATACATCTCACCAGCACTCTGCCTGTGTTATATATGTAAGTTTATTTTAGAACTGTGATTTCTCTTAGATGTAGCTAGGAACTAGGAAAATGAGATTAGTTTTTCTGTATTGATGTCATAACTTTTCTACTGTATTATTTTAAGTATTTCTCTGTGATCTCTGAACTCTTGACTAGCACTGTGTAGTAAGAAGTATTGTGCTTTTATTATTTATTATTAAATATTTTTTAAACCTTTCAACTGTGGCTGTTTTGTGTAGAGATAATTTAAGCTTTAAGAGTACATTGCATGTATATAGTGATACTGGCCAAGTCACTCTAAATAAGCCTTGACTGTTCAGTTGCACTTACCATTTGGATAATAATATTGCACAGTAATAACTGGACACCCTTTCATAAGGGCCTTTTAGTAACTGATAAATATTAGTGGGTGGTGCCAAGTGGTACTACCGTGTAGTCTGGGTAAAAGTGGCACAGCTGGAGAACCTGTGCCAGCCTTCCTCAGGAGTGTCTGTGTGGTTGTATATCACTCTTATCTCAAAGTGTGTGTGTCAGCTACTTGGGCAGTGACACGAAACACTGGTTGGACAGAGAGGGTGCTGGAGGTTTTAGCTTGACCACTAGGCTGAGATCTGGACCCTATAGCTGTGCCAATGGGGAGTCTTACTGGGGATCTGGAAAGAAAGGGAGAAACCAGCCCCAGACTGAGTGTGATCTCTGTATGTTCTTAAGGGAAATTGTACTCTACTGTGTTTGCATTTATTCATAGGTTGGTACTAGAGTATCAGCCCTAGGGACTATACACGCCTAACTAAACAATTCCCCAGATATTTCATTCCACAATATTTACTTCCTGGACCCCTGTCTAGCAGGGCGACTGATGTGATCCCCAGGGTGAATTTTGGATCTCCCATCCAGGGCAATGGAGGTGCTCTGCTTGACATGTATGGGCAAACTATTCCAAAGTATGGGGAGTCTCTGGGTCAGGAACCTATCCCTCCAGCATGTTTTGTTCATTGTGATGACAAGGTTTAGATCCCTGGAGCATGTGGCTGTGAGGGATTGGGATTTCTTTAAGTGGAGGATGTCCAACAGCTCAGGGTTTGACATGGCCTTGTATGTTAAGCAGAGATTGCCTCTGAGTAGACGATATGCCACAGAGTATAGCTGGAGTTTTTTTAGACGGTCAGCATAGGGCATCTGCTTTAGGCCTGTGATTCTTTTAGTGAGGTATTTCTGTGGCCTTTCTAGCTGTTGCAGATGTCCTGTGAGGTACATACCAAACGTGGCATTGAACTCTATAATGGGCCTAATGAGGGATGAGTACAGTGGGACAATGACCTCCTTTTTTCTGGATGAAAAGCCCTTAGTGGTGAGGTGTGCCACATAGAAGGATTTCCTGACTGTTGTGGCGATGTGGTTATCGAAGGTGAGACCACTGTCCACTTGTGTCCCTCTCATCACACTTTCGGTGTTTAGTGTACTGCCACCTATGTGGTAATTCATGGGTACATGGGTTTTCCCAAAGGGGGTAACTATACACCCATGGCTCTGACATCAAGCATCTGTTTCTGTAAGGCCCTTTTGTAGAATATCCACATCATTTGGGGATTCAGTAATGGCCCCCAGTTTGCAGTCATCTGCGAACTTTGTTAGCCAGAGTCCCTTAGTGTTGGCTTGTACTTCAGAAAGGTAGATGCCAAACAAGAGCAGTCCCAGGAGTGAACCCTGAGGTACTCCACTTGTCACTTGTCTGGAGCTGGATGTGAAATTATTATCTTTTCCCTATATGGATGCCCCTCACTGATGTTAGTGGTGAGGATTGAGGCTCCTTGATTGCTGGACCAGTGCACGGGCGTCACATAAGTACTCTCTGTTGGAGAGATTTATGTATTGTATTTGTATTTTAATAACTAAAATATTGTGTTTAGTTTCCCTTCGGTGTCTACTAAAATATAATATGACTAGTCAGAATTTCCAGGTTAACTGATTGACTGAGTCACAAACTGCACACCATCCGCACATATTTGACATGGCCAATGGAAGTCTGAGGGAGACTTCATTTTCTATGAAAACTCAATCTGCAGCTCAGGTTGATATTTAAGTTAATTTAGAGGTGATATGGGATATGTTTTGGTTCTGCTTGTTTTTGTCCCATAGTAACTTACAATCCAGAACCAAGGCAATGCCTCTCCAATAATCCACTACAGAGATTTAAACTATCACAGGACACTGTCTTTCAGTAATCCACTGGCCTTGTTCAAGTAAATATCCAGGTTTCCTTTCGGTAATTCACAGTTATTCATTTTCACAATGATCTCATCCAGAGTCTCTACCCTAAGCCATGATTTAGCTTGTTATTCATGAGGCAAACACTCCTGCTTATATGTTTCTAGTCCTTCCTTTAATAAAAATGAAGCAAGGGCTCTGCCACTTGAGGTAGACATGTGAGAAATGGCATATGTGCCAGTTAAAATAGCTCTTTCTGGATCCCTGACTCTTCCAGGAATGTAATATATCCAACCTTCAAATGTTAGAAAAATAAAAAAAACAGCTTCAAAGTAAAAACAGCAGTTTATTTCATTGTACAATATTCTGTAAGCACCTTTGTCTTGTTCCCCAAGACTTCTTAAGACTGAATAAACCAACAATGCAACCATATTTAAATGCTTACAAAGTCATATGAATCAATTGACCAATTAATCAATTAATCCAAAAATGAGAAGACTGTTAAAAATACAAAAATGTACCACGGAGTCCTTGTACAAGGACTCCGTGGTACATTTTTGTATTTTCAATTAATCAATTAATGTTTTGACCCTTTTCCTTTCAGGCATGTTGTAAGCTCTTCTCTGTTATTCAAATTGGGTGGATAATGAGCATTTAACTTGGCCTGCCACAAGTATTCTCTTAAATGTAACTCATCTTCAGCATTGGCATAAGTATGCACCATAGCAGCCCCCATAGCCACTCCATTAGTTTGACAATAGAAACTTGAATTAAACTCAACATAGCTATAACTAAAGATGATGTTTATTAGTTTTAATAGATTTTTCAGCACTGTTACTAATCAGAACTGATGTATTGTAATCTACATTTCTCTGTGCTTAAGGGGTAGTTTCACCTGATTTTCTGAGGTCACAGACTTCTAAGAACTCATCATTAACCAGTCTAACCGGATAACCTCTGCAGATAAATTTATTACACAAAGTGATTCCCTCTTCTATGAAATCATGATCTTTTTTGTGAGCATATCTGCTCTCATCAGTTGACCTTTAACAACATTTTCTTTATTTCTTTTGGAACACATATTGAAATCCAAGTATGAGTTATTTTGGACTTCCTGTTTTTTATATCCTGGTTAGCAATTTCCCATTATCTTTGAACATGGTTACATCCAAAAAGTTAATATTTTGATCATTTACTTCTAATCTGATGTAACTTTAAGGAAAGTGCTGACATTATTCAAGTAAGCCAAAAATTAATTGAAAAGATTAATATCCCCTCTCAGGACTGAAAACACATCATCAATAAAATGTTTGTACAATAAAATATTACTGTGATATACACTTTCAAAAATACTTTTTCCAACCATGCATAAAGATATTGGCATAACTGGGTGCCAGAGCAGCCCCCATAGTCACTTCATTAGTTTGACAATATAAACTTGAACTCAAAATAGTTATAACTAAAGGTGATGCCTAACATTTACAAAGCAAGTGCACAACCTTTAAATGGTAGTATTGTGGGTCTGAGTCAAACTGTGGGAAAGTTTTTGTTTGGACTCATTGAAGATATTATTCAATGGAGTCATATGTTCATTTTCACTGTCAAAGTGGTGAACCCATTTATCACTCACAAGACAGAATGTGGATTTGTCCAGCAATGAATATGTAAGAAATGGCCCCCTAGTAGTCCTTAAAGTGCCACATTAAAGATTTTAATCACATCTATATTACAGCACAGAAAGCTTAGATTGTCGAATGCTCAAACTTTGAAACCTAAAGATTGAAAGCTCAAAACCCCGACCAGACAATTACACAATTTTTTTCCCCATCAAAAAATTTGCTTGGCCAACAAAAAAAAAAAAACATACTCTAAAACCCTAATCAAGTGGGGGGCTTCACGCCCCATACCCCCCTAACTAAATATATGAACTCCGAGATCACTCTACATTGGAGAAAAAGAAAATGCCCGATGATGGCCAAGCAAATTTTTTCCCTGGGGAAAACATTTGCATAATTGGCCAGTCATGGTTTTGAGCATTCAATGGTTAGGTGTCAATGTTTAAGCGTTCGACAACCTAAGCATTCAATGCAGTAATATGAATCCTTTTAATCACATAAAAAGTACCACCATCCATAATAACGTACATATTTTCTGATTCAGCTTTGCAGTACCCCAGTGTTTTCAGCTCACTTTAGGCCACATTAAAGCTTTTGATCACATAGTAAGTACTATCACTCACAATAACTTACATTTTTTTCTGGCTTAGCTTTTCAGTGCCCCAGTGTTTTCAGCATACTTTGAGCCATTAAAGAGTGATTTACAGCTGTGAACTCTGTACCATTTTCCATGTATGCTCTGCCTCCCTGGAATACTGAAGTAATGTTTAAAATGCATTGTTGCATTACTGTTGGTGCATTATGCATTAAGTTGCAATGGTGTTCCTTCTATAGAACTGAATGTTGCATACCATCATAGTTGGCACAAAGTCTAACTGTGAAACAGATTGGACACCCTCCACATACATTTCCATCCAGTGTTAAACTGAGATTTTTCCAATTTCCGTGATCTGAACAGCTGTAGTTCACCATATTTGCTCATGTTGGTAGTTTTCCTGGAGATTGTTGATTATGCATAAACTTTAAACCCTGCAAATAATATTGTCTAGCCTTATCTTGCAGGTGTTTTGGCTTGCCACTTTGTCCTCAGTGAAATCTTTCCTAATGTGATCTATACAGCATTTGCAAGCAGGACAAAACAGTTGCTCTCCACTGTCATGGTGATGTCAGTACTGAACTGATTAACACAGTCCACTGCAGTTTTGAGTCAGATTTTTGTCTTCTTCCTAGGTGAAAGTCATGACTACTTTGTGTTATTGAAGACCATAATAGCAAAACATGGAAAACATTGTGAAATGTAATATAAACAGAGGGACACCAAATTATTACTGTATAGCCTGATTTCTAGTTTGATGTTGCTCTGCATGCTTGCAGATCTGAACTATATGCGTACGTTCAATGTTCAGCATTTGTGGAGAGATAATAAAAAAGGAACCATTCTGTTCAACCATGCTAAAATCAGAATACACAGATCACACAAATTATCATCTACAGAATTTGGGAGTATCCAAATACCTTTTTATACCTCCAGTGATAACCTCTTCCTTTAGATGTGCAATTGGTTACCAAATGAATGAAGACAAATTCATACCAGTTTTTCCTCCAAGACCTGCACAGGCTAAATGTGACTCTAATCCTCCAGAGGCATGACAGTGGCAGTAGGTTAGTATTACCCCCATCCTTTAGTGGTATGACAGTGCAGTAGGTTAGCATTACCACCATCATCTAGTGGGATGACAGTGGCAGTAGGTTAGTATTACCCCATCATCTAGTAGTATGACAGTGGCAGTAGGTTAGTATTACCCCCATCATCTAGTAGTATGACAGTGCCAGTAGGTTAGTATTACCTCCCTATTATCCAGTGGTATGACAGTGGCAGTAGGTTAGTATTACCCCCATCCTTTAGTGGTATGCCAGTGCAGTAGGTTAGCATTACCACCATCATCTAGTGGGATGACAGTGGCAGTAGGTTAGTATTACCCCCATCATCTAGTGGGATGACAGTGGCAGTAGGTTAGTATTACCCCCATCATCTAGTGGGATGACAGTGGCAGTAGGTTAGTATTACCCCCATCCTTTAGTGGTATGCCAGTGCAGTAGGTTAGCATTACCACCATCATCTAGTGGGATGACAGTGGCAGTAGGTTAGTATTACCCCCATCATCTAGTGGGATGACAATGGCAGTAGGTTAGTATTACCTCCATCATTTAGTGGTATGACATTGCCAGTAGGTTAGTATTACCCCCCATTATCCAGTGGTATGACAGTGGCAGTAAGTTAGTATTACCCCATCATCTAGTGGTATGACATTGCCAGTAGGTTAGTATTACCCCCATCATCTAGTGGTATGACAAGGGCAGTAGGTTATTATCTAGTGGTATGATAGTAGCAGTAGGTTAGTAACATCCTCATCATCATGTGGTATGCAGTGGTAGTAGGTTAGTATTACCCCTATCATCTAGCGGTATGGCAGTGGTAGTAGGTTAATACTACTCCATTATCTAGTGGTATGACAATGGCAGTAGGTTAGTATTACCCCATCATCTAGTAGTATGACAGTAGCAGTAGGTTAGTTTTACCCCCATTATCTAGTGGTATTACAGTGGCAGTAGGCTAGTATTACCCCCATCATCTAGTGGTATGACAGTGGCAGTAGGTTAGTATTACCCCATCATCTAGTAGTATGACAGTGGCAGTAAGTTAGTAATACCCCCATCATCTAGTGGTATGACAGTGGTAGTAGGTTAGTATTACCTCCATTATCCAGTGGTACAGTGGCAGTAGTTTAGTATAGCTGTTATCCTCCACAGGTGCAACAGTAACAGTGGCTTGGTTTGACTCACGTGCCTGAATAGAATGTATTTCCATCTTAACTCCCATCCTCTACCAACTTAAAATGAGTTGACCTTCAACTTTGTTATGCTGATACTGCCATTGTACAGCACACTCTTACCACAAGACTGAGGAAAATGGCACCTTTCATCCAAAGCTGATCCACTGCATGACCATACCAACTGCAAGGAATATCCATATATTTAATTCTGTTTATATCAGTCTCCAACTCCTGCACCATTCCATGATCTTGTCCTGAAAATCCTGTTGTGTATGCAACAAAAATTAAATAATAATATTAATAATAATAATAATAATAATAATAATAATAATAACAATAATAATAATAATAATGATGATGATAATAATAATAATAATAATGACAATAATAATGATAATAATAATAATAATAATAATAATAATGATAATAATAATAACAATAATAATAATAATAATAATAATAATAATAATAATAATAATAATAATAATAATAATAATAATAATAATAATAATAATAATAATAATAAGAATAATAATAATAATAATAGTAGTAAAGGGTTACACTGAGATTCATGTACAGACCACTCCTTCAGAAATAAGAGTAATAAATCTACTGTTGCTTTGTCACCTCCAGCTCTGGTCCCTTCTTCTGCCAGATATCCTTTCCATTTGGTGGGCATGCCTCACAACTTTGTTGCTCAGCAGCTCTAGACACAGCCAAACATAATGAGGATCAAAGCCCCATATCAGGTAATTTTTTTTAAATATTACTCTAATTCACTTAAAAAGTTAGTTGAACATCAGGATTCAATCTGACGTGTCTTTTCTGAACAATAAGTATTACATTTTAAAGTCTGACGTGATTTGACTAATTAATCATCTGTGATTTTCCAGAAAAAATATGAGGAACAGGTCATAAATGTGAAGCAAACTGAGGGACAATCTGTTAAAATGTACATTAGGCAGGTATGCGGTGAAACTTGGGTTTGCACTATCTGACTTGTAGGAAAAATCGTGGAATACAGTTGCAAGGAAATAATTTTATAATATATGGTAAGAGATGAGACAATGGAGACAAGGCAGGATGTAACCACACCAAGAAAGCTATTCTACGCCAATTTAGAATTCTTTTTGACTTGGTAATCAGGGCATTAGATCAAGAGGGGCTCTAGATCTGGGAGCTACTTTAACTTTTGTAAGGTATCTGACATGCTACCATTATCACAGAAACGGTCATTAGATGGAACAGAAAGCTCTCTAGTGATGCCAATCATAACAACAAATTAAAAAAAAAAACTAAACATAACTTAAAAATAGGATATAAGAGATATAAGAATTTGTTGTGACTGAGTTGTCTTAGATAAAAATAATACGATGGATTGCTAAAGCATGACATATTATTTAGTCAAATGTATCTCTGAAGAAAAGAAAAGGAATGCACAACTATTGGGGAAGCAAATAGTAAGTACAACACAAGATGCAAGGGTCTTATAGATAACCCTATTTAGGTCAGCTGGCTTGGTTTGAAAAAGCTGCAGTGAATATTGGTGGAACACTGGAATGCACAGAAAGATCCACCAAAGGAAAGAAGTTAGTATCCTCACACATAGAGCGTCAGACTTCAACTTAGATTATGCTAACCTCGGGACACTTCATTATCTTTACCAGGACACAGGCAGGAAACACGTAGCTCAGAGAAGGACACTGAAAAACACGCATGCATGACCTGTAGCTAACTCAAATGTACAAAGCTGAAACAGAAGAGATAATCACTTATTTCTCTTGCAGAAAAGGATGCCGTGGAGAAGAATTTTAAAAACCTAAAGAAATTGTCAGAATTCACCTTTCTGAAAAAAAAGAGCAGAGGAAGAAAAGGACGCCATCTGATGAGGCCAGGTGGGTAACTCTTGGGTGATGTCAAATCAGTACAGAAAGGATGGTAAATAAGCATTTTTGTCAAATACTAACTTACTTGGAATATTAATGGCTTAGCATTTCTTAAAGAGCTAATTTTCTTATAATGCAGTCAACCAATACTCACTACATGCTGATTTTGCCAATATCGTGGTTATTAAAAAAAATAAATAAATAAAACTACCAGCAGCTGACTGCAACACACATCTGGTTTCTTATAGGGGCAGTGCTCAGGCATCAACAATATCAGTTTTATTCTTCCACAGTACCATGCAATATATTTATAAGCCAGGACTAAGGACTAAATAAATTATACTTGCAAAAATATCTCACAGAAAACTTCCAACTGTTCAGGTAAAAAACCTTCAGTGTAGGCAAACAAAACAAAATGTGAGGGCTGATATAACTTATCCAGTTTTCCAGTTTTCAGTCAATATTTTAAAATTGAAATACTCTAATCACTTTGTAGCATATTAAAGAACATAGCTTCAACAGCAACCACCAAAATGCAGAAGAAAGCAAACATAATTATTACACTTTGTCATGTCACAAAAACTTAAATTAGCAGAAAGTATGTCAATACATTTGTTAGTGTCGCAGTGCTTTCAATATAAAAACAAAATTAATTCATTCTTCACTGCTACCTTAATTACACCAAATAGACAATAATGTGCTATGTGAAAGGTTCAACAGACAGTTCTATTTCAACCAATCATTATCTCTCTACCGCTACTTTTACAAATGAAATTGGACAGCAAACACATTCCTTACATTATTTATGTTGTCAGAAACTATTGCTCTGGGCTGCCGCTTTTCTCC
Organism: Protopterus annectens; assembly: GCF_019279795.1. Taxonomy (NCBI): domain Eukaryota; kingdom Metazoa; phylum Chordata; order Ceratodontiformes; family Protopteridae; genus Protopterus; species Protopterus annectens. The sequence goes on from NC_056746.1 coordinate 74,257,259, forward strand.
TTATTTACCAACCAGAAAGTTAAAATGTCACAGACATAAATAATTGAAATGTTTTCTTCATGGAGTTCTGGCCACCCCACACACACATCCATGCAGATAAGTCTATACAAGCCATTCTAGATAAAAAATAAAGTTTTCTGAGTGACAGCCACTCGATGTAGCATTTCTAATATGTATGTGCATTTAATGATTGTCAGTAAATTTATCTCAGAATGCACTGGTAGTAGGTGTACCAGCAGGAATATGTTTAACTTATATAAAGTAAAAACATTTAATATACACATTCAAATATATGTTACAATATACAGCAAAAACCACTAACTGAATTGCAGAAACAGTAGTACTCAACTGTTATTGCTTCGATTTCATCACACTTGAAATAACAGCTTCTGTAATTGGTACTACACACTTAGCATTCAATTTTTAGTACTGTAGTATTGTTACTCCTCAGGCTATGCTGGAGTTTCATTCTTCATGACTGACTGTTTTGTTTTAATTATTACTAGTTATGTAGCCTGGATTATCAGTGACGTGACTTTACCTTGTAAACATTACAGCTTTGTCTCCCAGCTCCAGATTTCATAGTTGAAGCCTGACTTTTGTTTACTGTCTGTATTGAGTTTATAGGTTTACTTTGTGTCCATGTTTGTTTTCTTCCGGAATACCTCTATTTCTTCTCACCTGCCACAAACATATTGCTTGATTAGCTATGTGACATCCAGCTAATATTCCACTTGACTGCCACAAATTAAATGTGACATCTGGCAAATACCCCACTGAACAGCCAACAATTAATTTGACATCCCTTACTATCCTGGGTCAGTAACTAAGGAACTTCAATCCTCACTACTGACTCCAATGTGAGATTGTCACTTAAACAGGAGTACTATTTCACAATTTTCCCCTAAGAGCACAACAGGAACATGCTCTGTTTTCCTGGGACTGGACTATATACACTTAAATGGGTGTAAAATTTCACAATTTCCCCTAAGAACATAACAAGAACATGCTCTGTTTTAATGGGACTGGATTATATACCTCTGTTCATCAGAGCAATGTGTCTCAGTTTAAGACCTCTGATACACTCACACTCAAAGTAAATTTAAATCTGACACATTCAAACACTTCTGGGAAAGTCTGACACAGATTTCCAACTGTGTCCCTTCCCCAAAATTATATGGTAATGTTGCCAACAATCAGGGTGCCTTCATGCCCTTTTAAAGGGGTGTCCAATTATTAAAATTAAATATCAAAGTAAATAATAGCTATGACCAGAGCAACCAGGACTTTGAGGGGACCTGGGGAGTATCAAACAGGTATAAACACTCTCTATTCTCCAAATAATATACTGATTTCCAGCTACAATGTAAAGTAATGAAAACATTTAATAATAAGTAAAATGATTACAAGAATATAAATCAAAAACTTTCAATAAAAATCAGAATTCATTCACCAGAAATGTAAAATTAAACTGTAGGATAGAAATCCATCATTCTAAAAAAAACTCTATCTGAATAATTAAACTTTCCTAATCTAACTAGAGAATACTGTCCCTGATCTACTCTAAAGCATAACAGCAAGGCAAAGGCAGGCTTAAAATTTTTGGTGAGATCTCTTTACTTTGGGTATCACTGCACAGCACTGTAATTGACTCTTTACTTTGGGTATCACTGCACAGCACTGTAATTGACTCTTTACTTTGGGTATCACTGCACAGCACTGTAATTGACTGCTGCTCTTTACAAACTGCTCAGAACGTTACTAACTGCAGAGCTTAACAGTCTCAACTCTCATTTTAAAAATAACAGTTGGATGTTTAAAAAAGTTATTTTTTCCTGTCAATCAGCTATTCAAATAATCACCTAGCAACCGGGAACATCACCTACTGTCCAACTGATTCTCCACAGTTTGTACTGTAGAATCTCCCTCACAAACGTGCAATTAGAAATGTGGGAAAACACTGACAGATTCTTTAAACATTCTGTATAAACAGGGAGATACTCAACATTAGAAAAAAACTTACAATACAAGTTCATCTGGGAATATACACAAATCTCTTGCCAGACATGCTAACACAGATGACAGTGTTTTCATTTTCTTCACAAGCTACGTTAAATTGTTGCTATATTTATATACTATAATTACAGCTGTCTGTCTACCAAGTGTCATGGCAGAAAAGGGTATGGAGCAGCTCAATACCCAGTTAAAATGTTAAAGTAGAAAAATCTGAGGTTTTAGACTGCTTTACTTTATTAATCCACATTTTTGCCGGAGCTCCTCCTTGTCCTGTAGTACTCACTATCCCTTGCTATCATCATTTTCACATTACTCTTGATTGTGAATTTGATCACTCATTAGTTATCGATCACTCTGTCTCATTGGCACTTTCTCAAACTTCATACTATATTGCATAAAATAGTTGTCAATAAAATTACAAGCTCATCCCAAAGTCTTTTTCACGGAAGCCTACAAGGGGAAAAACTAGCAGAGAATAATTTTGTCACAAACCATGTAATAAACTGTGAATATTGCTTTGACCTGTCTACTGTGATTGTACAACACTGTAACAAAATGATACAATGTTCCTGTGCCAAAACTGTAATGCAGATACATAATTATTAGCATTTAAAAAGAGAAAATTAAGCAACTGTTGTAGCTAGAGAACAAGATCATTAAAGTATGTTTAACAGAGTGCAAAGAGCACACTCAAGAGAGCCAAAGGAAATGGAGGTGCTAACACTAAGTCAAGAGATTCTGGATAAAAGTAAAACTTTTGAGTACTGTAATTCTATGTCAATGGACAGAAATTCTCAAGTGGATGGGGCTGTTCAAAAGATGCTTGCACAAAGGTTCGTTTCAAGAAGCTAAAAGCTTGTTTGAAAACCAAAAAGCATACAAGTTTGACAGGCATTATCAAAGCAAGTTAAAAGTGATTATCAAAGAACTGGCAGACTAAAAAAATGAACGCTCTTGGTCATTTTGTTTCTATACTGATCTGTCCTATTAACATAGAAACACAGCTTTGGGTGAATATCTCAATTTACCAGTAATCCTACATTCCCTGCCTTGTACTAATAAGTTGTCAATAGTGACAGAAAGGATGACGTTATGAGGGTCATCTCAATGTCACTGTGTTTACACTTCATGACTCATTGAGGAGGTTGGTAAAACTGGTCTATCCTGAAGTCTTGCCATTGCAATTATAAACTGAAAGGATCCAACTGAGATGGTACTAACATCTTAAAAAATACCCCTTGCTAACATCCACATGTGTTTTCAATGTATTAGGGCAAAAACAAGCTCTTCTGAATGAATTATATCTTTTAGATGGTTGTGGAATGACTGTGGTCCTGTGTGAACAAGCTAGAATCTATTTGTTTGGAAAGTGAAATTCAGACTGACCTCACTGTATTCACCAACAAATGGTGAAGTAAGTGAAAACACGTGTGATGAGGTTATATATTAACAAATAAATATATTAGCTGCTATTCTGGGAAATAGTAACTAAGCTTTTAATGTTTTATGTGCTACACATGAAAGAGTAGCAGTAATGATAAAGTATGTACAAATAAAAATCATGTCACCCTTCTTCATCAGCATGCTGTCCCAAAATTCATGTTTCTCTTAAAAAGGTAAACAACCATAATCCAACACTTAATAGAAGGATATTTTAGGTAAGGAAGACGAACAGCTGTATATTATAACACCATGAATATAACCTCACACGCGCGCGCACACACACGCACACACACACACACACACACACACACACACACACACACACACACACACACGCGCGTGTGCATACACACACACACACACACACACACACACACACATATATACATGCACACACACACACACACACACACACACACACACACACACACACACACACACACACACACAAACACACATAAACACACAAACACACCCACACACACCCACACACACTGACACCCCCCCCACACACACACCCACACCCACACCCACACACACACACACACACACACACACACACACACACACACACACACACACACACACACACACACACACACACACACACACATATATATACATGCACACACACACACACAAACACACACATAAACACACAAATACACCCACACACACCCACACACACTGACACCCCCCCACACACACACCCACACCCATCCACACACACACACACACACACACACACACACACACACACACACACACACACACACACACACACACACACACCCACACCCTCCCACACACATCCTCAACACACCCACCCACACCCATCCACCAACTCACACACACACACACACACACACACACATACACACACGTGCACGCACTTACAAACACACTAAATGCATAAAGCAGTCTTACAGCTCAGCTTAAAGGGACACTATGTAATGTCATTCTTGAGGTGCAAGTAAATATAATTTTATTTATCTTGTTAATATCATCTGAGCAACGGTGTAATGAAGTGCTGATTACTGAGAGCAATATATCCCTAACCCATAAATCCTGTGCTCTGTCAAATCATTCTTATTTCCAAGGTGCTGAACCCATTTTTGCCTTATCCAGAAAAAGAGTCAACATAGATATATGTATTGTTAACTTGAGGAAATTCAATGTAACTATAACTAACTGCGCAGCTCTTCTTCCCGGGCTTCAGCAGGAAAAGGGCATGTACCCTCCCAACTGGACCTTCCCAGTAAACAAATGTAAAAAAAAATGGGAATAGAGCATGTACCCTCCCAACTGGACTTTCCCAGTAAACAAATGTAAAATAAATGAGAAAAGGGCATGTACCCTCCCAGCTGGACTTTCCCAGTAAACAAATGTAAAAAAAATGCTAAATAAAGCAATATTAACCATAGGGTAACATGAGTGGGTGGAGTTTGGTGCAATGGTTAAGGTGTTTACCTTACAGATACAATGTGCAGGGTTTGATTCTCACCTGCGGTAATCAGCCTACTACTAGTCTATAAGCTGCTTAACTGGATTTTTTTCCGGTGGAGCATATAATTTATCTTGTTATTTTGCTTTATATTTACTAATGGCAATTACTGATAATTACCTGTTGTTTATGAATTTGATTGACACATTGTATTTATATTTGTCAATTACACTTTCTCTTCCATTGGTGGTTGCATTAGTGCATTTGATCAGGTTGCTGGTTTGGATCTCAGTTTCCTGTACCTATCTACAGAGCATCGTGACTTAAAGAGCTCAACAGACTATGTGGTCTGGGTAGCTTTTACTCCTATCATAATTTCAACTGCCTACTTATTATGTTTGAATAGCATTTTTGCTTTAGTAGCCTTTTCTTATTTTGCATATTATGTTTGTTTTTGTTGTACATAGTTTTATATTCTTAGAGCTGTCATTCCTGCATCTGAGCTAATTTATCCTTCTACACTACTGCTGAGGTGGGATCATGCACTGTCAACTAACGATATCAACTAAATCATTAGGATTTGTCGCATGTTCTAGAGAGATATATTTAATATCTTATGGAAAGTACAATACATTTTATTTTTTTTTTAAGCTAATAGCCTATAAATCCTCCATTAAAACATTGCAATTATTTTCTGCATGATAAAGTCATTAGGTGTGACTGCCAAGTTTTAGCTCAAAATTGTTCCACAATTTTAAGGTAGCAAGAGTGGTAGCCATTTATATAATTATTAGTAATAAGAGCAACCGAGGCAGGGTTAGCCCCATGACAGTGTAAACCTTGGCTCTAGATGATTGTCACTGTTGAAGTGACACCCTGATCCCCATGTGCAAAAATGGAAAAAGAGGTGATGGATGGATGTTGTTATTTTTTTCATCTTCATCTCTGCTAAAAGAAAAATCTAGCAAAGCTAGAGTTTCCACTGTGTGATACCTTAAACCTCTTGTGTCATAGGCAACATGGGATATATGTAATTTACCCTTTAGGGATATCAGGTGTTTCAGCTAAATGGAAATTCTGAATGTCCATGACTTTTTCTTTTAATTTTACTTTTAAATCTATTTATGGACAATTTCAGGCCAATAAAGCCAAACCCGTCTAACTGTGGACATGCATGTTTCTGCCTTCTTATGGCATCATCAGCACAACATAAGAAGAATGTTTGACTTTTGGAAACATAGGGTTATCGTACCCAACTGATATACATAAACATTAGGGTATCTCGAAAATATCCCATCTAACAAACTAAAACGATGAGTAATAAGGTCACACAGAAAAAAACAATTGGAAGAGGAACAGTAGCATGCACATGCAGGCATTATAATTAAAGTAGCCAGACATTTTTACGCTAATGGAATACAATTTCCTTGAGGAACTATAATTTGTGGGGGGGGGGGAGCTTTAGTACATCAATAAAAAAACAGCAGACTTTAGCAAGTAGGGAATCCATCTATTGACTGGTTGAGGGAGGATAGAAATACTGTTCTTCATGTGAGTAAGGCTTCTTGGAAAGGCTGAAGAATGGAAAACAGTTTCTGGAAATAACTTAATTGTGTCTATATGTTTAAGTATCTTCTAGAATTTCTCAGTATTTCTATGTAACATGTTTTGCAAATCTAGGCACAGATCGTTTTTAGTTTGTTGGCATATGTTCTTGTGGACTTCTTCAAATTTCATTAATAAATCAACTTACTGTATTTACTGGCATCCACTTTCCAGTATACTCATACATTATTTTTTTTGCATTTTGGTTTCATTTCTTGAAATAATAGTGAATCCTGTGTAAATTCTTGGCAGAAATATATCACTTTACTAGAAGAAGCAGTCTATTCTGACATGCCATCAGCAGGTTGCAAAAGGTAGAGAATGAAGCTGGGGGTTAAATAATGCAACTGTAAACCACATCTCAGTTGATAAGTCTCACTTTTTGCACCCAAAGGGCTTCATTAACCTTTGGTTTTGACCTTGTTAGGGTAAGTTGATGAGGGCCTTTCATTGTTTTGAGAGACTAGGAGGTCAGCATTTGACAGTAATTACTTAATCTTGGAGGTTGTATTACTGGTGAAGATAGCTTGTGAATAATGTTTGTTATGACTACATCTAATAGTTTATTTTTGTTAGATACATGGATGGGTCAAGCTCCATCCTTGACACGATGGGCAGGTTATGAACAGACAAAAACTTATTCAGATAGAGTTTTGTCTGACTTTTCTAATCAATGTTCAAGTCTCTAAGAAGTAAAAGGTTGTGATTTTTGGTTTGGACAGTTATGGAGCATGTAGTGCCCTGCACTGATATGTTTGATGAGGGAGGAAGGGAGGAATGTACACAGAGGCAATGCAGGCATATTTTTTGTATATCTACAAGTTAGTATTACTATTACTGCTATGACGTTGCTTTTGGCAATGACCTCTGGGGACAGAGCAGCATCATTACTAATTGTAAACACATCACCTCCTAATCTTTGCCCCATTCAGTTGTCAAAACAGACAGCAGAGTTTGGAGGTATATAAGGGAAAATCCAACTAAGTTTCTTTTAGCTAGGTTTCAGGGAAAGAGACTATGCTAAGTGTATGTGCAGCTAAGCAACCTTCTTTCTAAGCCCAGTTATTATTTATACTACCGATATTCATGTAATAGATGATTAAATCTTTTTAATGTGGCTGTAGTATGAATGGCTGAATGAGATTGGTGAACAGGGTTTGAATTTTTGTAGGTCTAGGTAAATGGGTCTGGGTTTAGATGGATATCATCATTGTTGTATTAATAGAGTAAAATAGTTTAGACTAACTTTTTGGCAGGTCCTGGTTTGCTAATAATTTAATCATCACAGTATATGGTATTTTGTTTATGTATGTCAGAGCATCACCAGGCTGAACAGAGTTTTTGGCTTCTTTCCCCAACGCCTCTCTTTTTCTTTACATCCACCTATCCTAACTCCCATTATCATCTTCCGATGTCCTCACATATTTGTTTTACTCAAACCTCACCCACAGCTATAAAAATTGCAGATTTCTACTTTTTCCTTTCTCCTCTCCCAGTATTCTTACTATTTTCCTGCCTTCTCTTCTGTATCTACTTCTATACGCTCTACAATTACTGCACAATGACTGCAATACTACCTGCATCTACAACACTTTAACACTCTGACTACTGTTTGATTTTCCTCTATTCTTTACTCTGTTTATAAAGTTTTTAATTTAAGTGTGCTCATTCGTCCTTGATTAACTAATTATTATACACTCCTAATATATGCCTGGCTAATTTATCTCTGTAGAAACAAACATGTGTCTCTAATGTGCTGTTCCTTGTAATTCATCTCTGTAAAAATGAACAGACATCTGTTTGTATTGTACCATGAACTACTGTAAGGATTCTATTTGTCTCAGACTATTGTACTGAACTCTGTAGTTTTTGTAATATTTGTATTGTTTAAATGTGCAGCTTTTCTCCCCCAGGCCTCCATTGAAAATGGCCAACTTACCCATTCAGACCTCCACAGCAAACAAATGTCAAATAAATAAAAATAAATGTCAGATATGGTACATCTTATAACAGGATGCTTATGTATGCCATGAGAAGATGTGCTCAGAGGCACTGAGCACAGATTATGGTAACGTGGAATAATCCAAGAGGCACTAGAGATTTGTGCAACGGTACTAAAACCTGAACATCTTGGTTTAGTACCTGCCTTGTGCAAACACAGGGTGGGTATGGAAGTAGAAGATAATGATAGATGGAGAACTAGTAGCATTAGGGCAGGGAGAAGATATACTGAAGAGGAAGAGATGCAGATGATGGAGACAGACTATACAGCTGAGCAAGGAGTATGTAATTTTATGGTATGCAGTGAAAGAAACATGACTCCAAAGTGAAGAATGAGGTAAAACCGAAGCATAAAGTTTATAATGAATGAAACTGCAATGGGGGGGTGTAAGGCTTAGGGGTGTATTGTATAAGAAGATAATATTATGGTATATAAAAAGCATAATAGTAGTTATGAAGAGGCCCAGGGCAAGATACGGAGATCAGGACAGAATACTAAGAACAGCTAGCAGGGGGAAAAAGGGAAGAAAAGGAAGGAAAAATAAGAAGACAGAGAGAAACAGAAAAGAAGGTACAAGATAAAAGCAAAGACAAAATGTCTCTCCTTAATAACATCTGTAAAACACAGTAGCAGGCTTTATCTTTCACTTGCAAGGTTAAAAATCTGTGCTCAGCACCCTTCCTTATAACACTGCTATGCCATATTGGAACAAATTATCAACAAAATGCAGCTTGATGACAAGGATCAGATCAAGGTTCATAAGATCAGGTGCTTGCCAAATACTTTCATTTTATTCTTCCATGATTTATTTTTTCAAATATCTCACCTGGACAGCATGTTACTTTAAAAGCAGGTAGGATGTCTTAGCTCAAATAATTATAGTTTTTAAAAACTAGACTTCTAAGGGATTTTAAAAATTGTCTGCTGTAAAATACTGAGATCACAGAGAGACTCTTAATTCTATACAAATGACTTGTTTTAAATTCTCCTGGGCTAATATAACCTCTGCTTTCTGCAGAATCTGTTTATGAAACTATGAAACTTTCTTAGTCATACATTTTTTCACCCCCCATGAATTGAGGAACATGTAGCTACTCCTGGCAGCGACAGGGGTAATACCTTGTTTCAACACTACTTCAAATAATACACTTTCTCCAGGTAAATTAGTCTGGGAGTTTTATTGTAACTAACAGCAACTTCTGTTCAGTGCTTTCATATATGTCTGTTTTTATATATATATATATATATATATATATATATATATATATATATATATATATATAAAACACTTGCTTTTAGTCCTTTTTAATTTAATTACATTTTTTCAAACTGTGTCTGGACTAATATTGCTACATACTCAAGTGTGCCAGCTTGCACTGCATGTGAATTGTTTTTACTACTGTTTTTGTTACTTTTCTGAAGAAAAAAAAAAATTGTAAGCCTGTTTCCTACCTTTCCTGTAATTAGTGTTCCAGATACAGATTTGCTGTATCCAGGACTGTTTGTAAGCTTCTGAGCCCCCCAAGCCATTCTGTGTTGGAGGGAAGCCTTCTAGCTTATCAGTGGGAGTGGTACATTTAAGGGGTTGGGAGGATGGCCTAATGGTTAAGGTGTTTGCCTTACAAACACAAGGTGCAGGGTTTGAGTCACACAAGGGATAATTGGCTAGGCTTAAAATGGCTCGCAAGGGCAATTAGCCTAGTACTAACCAATGAACCTATTAGGTAACCTGTCTACCACATAGGGAGTGGTTTTGGCCCAGAATTTGTAGTTATTGGCCATTTGGGTGGTCTTCCATCTCTCTCAACTTTCTAATTTGAAGGCCTGCATTTGCACTTGTTTCTGTCCTGTAACTCCTGGGCCCATCTCATTTGCTCATTCAAAAAAAAAAAAAAAAAAAAAAGTATCTACTTTTACTGTATTTCTGTTTCTTCCTACTTTATTTTGCTTTTGCGTTATCTTAAAAGTACTCAGTTGTATTTATTACTGCTTGGTGTAACTCATTCTAAGCCTTTTAGTTTAAGCACTTGGGCTTCAGACCAGTTGTTTTACATTAAGCAGGTTTGTGGTCTGCACTGTAGTGGCAGAACAGGTAGCTAACATCCTTCTAAGTTGGGAACTGCTGATTGAGGGCTCAGTGTCTGTTATTCTAAAAGTGTATTAATTCTGGTTTAAGCAGTTGGGCTTCAGGCCAGTTATTTTACATTAAGAGGGCTCGTGGTCTGCACTCTTGTGGGAGGAAAGGCCGGACTCTACCTTCTGAGCTGGGAATTTCTGGTTAAAGGCTTATAGTGTCTGCATATTTGAACTGCTTCTTACTGAAATTGGTACACCTTGTTTGCTGTAGCATAGACTAGATCCAGGCCTGCTGAATCTAGCTTTGTTTGTATAACTTGAGCACTAATCCAGGCATTCTTTAAAGTATTCAATTGTATTTATGACTGCTTGGTAGTAACTTGATTAACGTGTAGCTATCATTCTAATTCTTTTGGATTAAGCACTTGGGCTTCAGACCAGTTGTTTTACATTAGGAAGGTTTGTGGCCTGCACTGTGGTGGCAGGACAGGTAGCTTACATCCTTTTAAGTTGAGAACTGCTGACTGAGGGCTCAGTGTCTGTTATTCTAAAAGTGTATTAGTTCTGGTTTAAGCACTTGGGCTTCAGGCCAGTTATTTTACATTAAGAAGGTTCGTGGTCTGCACTCTTGTGGGAGGAGAGGCTGGACTCTGCCCTTCTGAGCTGGGAATTTCTGGTTAAAGGCTTATAGTGCCTGCATATTTGAACTGTTTCTTACTGAAATTGGTACACCTTGTTTGCTGTAGCATAGACTAGATCCAGGCCTGCTGAATCTAGCTTTGTTTGTATGCTTGTTGTTTGTTTGCTTATTATTTCCCTGAAACGCTAATTCCACCTAAAACACGGCTTTTCAGCGCTTCTGTGGATCCCTAGTGATATCTGCATTGCTTACTGTACTTATTTCCTTGTTTCACTTTAAAGAAAGTTACTGTTTGTCATTTTTGCATTTAAGTTACCTGTAACACATTGCATTTAAGTTACCTGGCACTTGCTGACTAAAGCAATTATATAAGTCAGCACTAAAAATTAAAAGCACTACACCCTCACAAACTCCCCTTGAGCACCTTGTTCCCCATGGGCCCTTTTTTTCAATTATAAAGGAATTCCCAATACTATTCTAGCATGTCCAAAGGACAGTTGTCAATCTCCTCTCCGGTCCAGCTGGTGAATCTGGGAATCTTGAGGCAATGTTACAACTGCCTCATGTACACAGACAACCCTCTCCTCCTCCCAACAAATTCCAACACATGTGAGAGATGCAACCATATAGCTAAACTGGAGGCTAAGCTCTCAACTCAGTACTGGTGTAACCAGTCAGGAGGAGAAGGAAACCACACTGACTACAATTCCAGTCTCACATAGACCTACCACGACAGCAAACCAAACACATAAACACACAAAAACATACTCAGAGGCTCTAAATAAAAATCTGCCTAAGCAGCAGAGACCTCCAAAGCAGACACCCAAGCAACCGCTACGCCAAAACAAAACATGTGCAACACATAGCTCACAAAGTCAGTGTGCCGAACAGTTACAGCCCTTAAGGCTAAACAACACACCTGATGCACTTTTAATAGGTGACTCTATTGTTAGGCACACTGACGTCCCGCTCACCAGGCTGAACAAGGAGAAGGTCACGGTGAGCTGCCTGTCGGGCGCTAGGATCCGTCACATAACACAAGCACTCAGGTCACTCCAAGGCAAGTACAAATATGACTCAGTCATTGTCCATGCTGGTGTGAATGAACTGAGACATACCTCCCTGGACTACATGAAAAGAGACATAGAGGAGCTCTCTGAGCATGTATCCCAGGCCAGTATGACCCTGACCTTGAGTAGCATCTTACCCTCACCAAGAATGATGCCACAATATGAAGACAAGATGATCAATTTCAACAATTGGCTTAAGTATTGGTGTCATTCAAAGGGGATCCAATGCCTGTCAGCCTGGGATGACATGCTCGACAAGCCACGATGCTTTACTAGGGACGGCTTGCACCTGTCACCCCTGGGCTTTCGAATATTGGCAAAGGCTCTTGCTAGCCCCATAGTGGCTTTTTTAGGCAAGGCTCAAAAGACAAACCCACCTCCATAGGTATAACAAGGGATAAGAAACTAAGAGTAATGCTACTCAACGCCAGAAGTCTAAACCTCAAGATGCATGTACTCAAAACTCTCCTTAGCATGGAAAACATCGATATCTGTGCAGCAACAGAAACCTGGTTCAAGGCTCCCGAGAGCACCCCAGCACTACCAGGTTATACCTCATACCATGCTTTTTGGCCCCAAAACTTGGACCGAACCACAAAAGGAGGGGGAGTATCAATATTCGTCAAAGTTACCCACACCTCCAGGTTGGTGGCACAGCACGAAGCATCAGAGACTATACATGTGCAACTAACAGTGGGAAAAACTGCCTTCCAGTTTATAGCCTGCTACAGACCACCCTCCCAAACCCAGGAACCCGACTTGGCCTTCCTGAGAACACTGGAAAATATGAAGGTCTCTCCAAACACCATTATATTGGGTGACTTCAACTACTCAAACATAGACTGGGAGCATTACTCTAGCTCCAACACCCTAGCCCAAAGGTTCCTAGAATTTATAAACTCAAATGCTATGAAACAACTTGTTACCACTCCCACAAGAGGGGAAAACATACTGGACCTGATCATCACCGACATGGGGACTCTATGCTCCAGACCAGAAGTGTATCCCTCACTGGTAAGATCAGACCATAAGCTAATCTCACTGGATATTCACATCCTGAACCCACCCCCTGCCCTGAAAACCACAGTGAAAAACTTCTCTAAAGCAAATTTCACACTCCTCAAAACCGAGGTGGAATTCTCCAAAGCCCCTGGGCCTGTGGAAAATATGGCCCAGACTGCAGAATCCTTTATAAATGCATTCTATGAACACCTTCAGGAATGCATGGATCATGTAATCCCAAATAAAACCAAGACCCAATCCTCCAAAGGCAGCTGTCCTGTCTGGTGGACCCCAGCCATAAACAAACTATACAATAGAAGGAGGAAGCTACTACATAACAGAGCAAAATTCCAAAAAGGGAAGGCATCTCTGATCAGTATTAGCAAAAAGCTACAGGCACTCATAAAATCATATAAGGCCAGCTTCGAGAGAAAAATTGCACAGGACACTAAGGATAATCACACGGCTTTGTTTAGTTATGTTAGGAACCTGGGTGGGAATTCCCAGATATGCTCAGAATTAGTCCAAAATGACAAAAAATACACCGAACCCACAGACATTGCCAACATCCTAGCTGACAGGTTCAGCACAAACTCCCCCCCCCACACCAAAAGGGCAAATATCTATCCCAGCAAAGTGCTGCCCCCCTGACATCTCAGATGCTCAGGTAAGAGCCGCCCTCGCCAAAGTAAAAAACACAGCATCAATGGTACCAGACGGTATCCCGGGCTGCATCCTACATGAACTCCAAGAAGAGCTAAACCCAAACATAAAACTACTGTTCAATCTCAGCCTTACTACAGGATATTTACCCAAAGAGTGGCGTACAGCAACAGTGGTCCCTCTCCACAAAGGTGGTGCCACAATGGATCCTGGAAACTATCGCCCCATAAGCCTGACTAGCTTGGTCTGCAAAGCTATGGAAAGGATCATCATGGACTTACAGACACTGGATCCTACCCAGTTCGGCTTTGTTAAGGGCAGATGCTGCCTCTTAAACCTGGTCGATTTTTTTGAAGCAGTCACCAAGGCCATTGATAAGGGGAAGGTGGTCCACACAGCCTACCTAGACCTTGCAAAAGCCTTCGATACAATACCCCACTCGGGCATTATAGATAAGCTCATCAGCTTACATATAAACCCCTATGTCACTAGATGGGTTGCAAACTGTCTCAAGGACAGAACGCACATGGTTAGAATTGCTGGAGCCATGTCAGACTCCAAACCAGTTACAAGTGGCGTCCCACAAGGCTCAGTCCTGGGACCTCTCTTGTTCGGTATATATTTCTCGGAGGTACAGGCCAACATGGAAGGACTGTGGCTGACCAAGTTCACAGATGACTGCAAACTGGGCGCCATAATCGACTCTCCAGCTGACACAAGCATCCTCCAAAAGGGCCTCATAGAAACAGACAACTGGTGCCAGAGCCATGGCCTCAAGCTAAATGCCAAAAAGTGTATAGTCATCCCCTTTGGCAAAAGCAAAGTGCCCACAAATTACCACACAGGTGGTAATCCATTAAGTACAGAAGAAGTAATTAGGGATCTGGGGACGCAGGTTGATAGCAATCTCTCATTTGACAACCACGTGGCCAAAGTGGTTAGAAAAAGATTTTATATAGCCCACCTAATCATGAAGGGATTCACATCTAGATCAGGGGAGGTAATCATGCCTCTTTACTCATCCCTCATCAGGCCCATAATTGAGTACAATGCCCCTTTTGGGATGTACCTTACCAGACATCTGAAGCAACTGGAAAGACCCCAAAAGGGCTCAAACAGATGCCATTTGCTGCCTGGTTAAAGAAACTTCAGCTCTACTCAGTGGCATACCACCTGCTCAGAGGCGATCTGTGCCTGACGTATAAAGCCATGTCCAACCCGGAATTAATGGACATGCTGCACCTCAGAAAATCCAAATCCCATCAAGCTACGCGCTCGAGAGACTTGAAACCTGGTTCAAGGCTCCTGAGAGCACCCCAGCGCTACCAGGCTATACCTCGTATCATGCTTTTCGGCCCCAAAACCCGGGCCGAACCACAAAGGGAGGGGGAGTGTCCATATTCATCAAGGACACCCACACCTCCAGGTTAGTAGCAACACATGAAGCATCGGAGACCATACAGGTGCAACTAACCATAGGCAAAACTGCTATACAACTGGTAGCATGTTACAGACCACCCTCCCAATCACAGGAACCCCACTCAGCCTTCCTGAAGACATTGGAGGATATGAATGTATCACAAAATACCATCATACTGGGAGACTTCAACTACCCTAACATAGATTGGGTACATTATTCTAGTCCTAACACCTAGCCCAAAGGTTCCTGGAATTCATAAATTCAAATGCACTGGAACAACTAGTCACCTCTCCCACTAGGGGAGATAATATACTAGACCTGATCATCACAAACATGGGGACAAAATGCTCCACACCGGAGGTATACCCCTCACTAGTGAGATCTGACCACAAACTAATCACCCTGGATATACATATCCCACCTCCACCCCCAGCAGAAAAGACCACAGTGAAAAACTTCTCAAAAGCAGACTTCACTCTTCTTAAGACTGAGATGGTATCCTTTAAGCCCACTGGGCCAGTGGATACCACATCCCACAATGCTGAATCCTTCACAAATGCTTTCTATGGACATCTCCAAGAATGCATGGATCATGCAATCCCAAATAAATCCAAGTCCCTCTCCAACAAAGGCAAGCGTCCTGTCTGGTGGACCTCAGCCATTAACAAATTGTATAACAAAAGAAGGAAGCTACTGCACGACAGAGCAAAATCCCATAAAGGGAAGACATCTCTGATCAACACTAGCAGAAAACTACGTTTTCTCATAAAAACATCCAAGGCCAACTTTGAGAGAAAAATCGCTAAGGACACTAAAGATAACCACAAAGCCTTCTTCAGCTATGTTAGAAACCTGGGAAACCCTCAGATATGCTCAGAGTTAGCTCACAACAACAAAAAATACACTGAACCCACAGATATTGCCAACATTCGGGCTGACAGGTTCAGTGCAAATTTCTCCCCTCCCTCACCCCCAAAAGAAGAAATACTTATTCCAGCTGAATGTAATCTCCCTGTCATCTCAGATGTCCAGGTGAGAGCCGCCCTCAGCAAAGCTAAAAACACAGCATCAATGGGACCTGACGGTATCCCGGGTTGCGTGCTACGTGAACTCCAAGAGGAGCTAAACCCGCACATAAAAATGCTATTTAACCTTAGCCTTACTACAGGATATGTACCTGAACACTGGCGTACAGCAGCAGTGGTCCCACTCCACAAAGGGGGTACCTCTACACACCCTGGGAACTACCGCCCCATAAGCTTAACCAGCCTGGTCTGCAAAGCTATGGAAAGAATCATTATGAAACTCATAAACAGAGACATTGGGGACCTACAGACACTTGACCCCCACCCAGTTCGACTTTGTAAAGGGCAGATCCTGCCTTTTGAACCTGGTTGACTTTTTCAAAACAGTCACTAGAGCCATTGATGAGGGCAAAGCAGTCCATACAGCCTACCTGGACTTGGCTAAGGCCTTCGACACAATACCCCACTCAGGCATCATAGATAAGCTCAACAGCTTAAATGTAAACCCTTATGTCACTAGATGGGTTGCAAACTGGCTAAAGGACAGAACCCATAAAGTTAAAATCGCTGGAGCAATGTCAGACTCACAGCCAATCACAAGTGGTGTCCCACAGGGATCTGTCCTGGGACCCCTCTTGTTCGGCATTTATTTCTCAGATGTTAAAGCAAACATGGGAAGGTTGTGGCTGACAAAGTTTGCAGATGACTGCAAACTAGGCACCATAGTCGACACACCAGCGGACACATACATCCTACAAAAAGGCCTCACAGAAACGGACAACTGGTGCCGGAGTCATGGCCTTAAACTAAATGCCAAAAAATGTATAGTCATCCCCTTTGGGAAAAACAAAGTACCCACAAATTATCACATAGACAGCAACCCACTGAGTACGGAAAAAGTAATCAGAGACCTAGGGACCCAAGTCGACAGCGACCTCTCATTTGACACCCACGTTGCCAAAGTGGTTAGAAAGACATTTTACCTTGCACACCTTATCATGAAGGGATTCACATCCAGATCCAAGGATGTCATTGTACCCCTATACTCCTCCTTCATCAGACCCATGATTGAGTACAATGCCCCATTTGGTATGTACCTCACCCGGCATTTGCAACAGCTGGAGAGACCACAAAAGTACCTCACCAAGAGGATCAAGGGTCTCCAACATATGTCTTATTCTGCCAGACTAAAGAAACTCCAGCTCTATTCAGTAGCATACCGCCTGCTCAGAGGTGATCTCTGCCTGACGTACAAGGTCATGTCCAATCAGGAACTGATGAACATGCTCCACCTCAAAAAATCCAAATCCATCAGAACCACGAGAGCTAAAGACTTAAACCTCAGCACAAGTATGAATAGGACATGCTGGAGGGATAGATTCATAACCCAGAGGCTTCCCATGCTCTGGAACAAGATCCCAGTTCATGTTAGGCAGAGCCCCTCACTGACTCTCTTCAAGAGAAATCTTGATGAGTGGATGGGAGATCGTAAGTTTACCTCAGGGGTCACATCTGTGTCACTACTAGACAGGGGCACAGTAAACTAATTATATTATATAAGGGGACCTTCACTGTGTCACTACTAGACAGAGGCACAGTATTCTAAATCTATTCTGTGCATTTTTGTACCATTTCGTTGGGTGGCGAAAGCCACATCACTATGGGTAGGCTTACAAATGCCCCAGGGCAGATAGCCTAGTACTAAACTATGAAACTATGAACCTCAGCCCTGAAATAAATAGGACATGCTGGAGGGACAGATTCATAACCCAGAGGCTCCCTTCACTCTGGAATAAAATCCCAGTCCAGGTTAGGCAGAGTCCCTCATTGACTCTCTTTAAGAGGAATCTTGATGAGTGGATGGGAGATCGTAGGTTTACCCCGGGTATCACTTCTGTGTCACTGTTAGACAGAGGCACAGTATACTAACCTCGAAAAAGGGCATAGCAAAATTAATTTAAAATGGGTGGCGAAAGCCAAACACACTCTGGCTACGCTTATAAATGCCATAGGGCAGATAGCCTAGTATGAACCTATGAACCTATATATATAAATTCACTTTAGAACATTGAAAGCCCATAACACTGAAATTCAAAACACTGAAAACTCATAACATTGAATTCCATAACATTGAAAAAACATAGGAAACCAACATTTAATATATGCCACACAACTACATACAGAAACAAATAAAAAACAAACCATATTACACTTCTCCAAATACAAACAAGGGGGCAAGCCCCCCTGTGCCCCCCCCCGCTACTTAAATATATCAACTCCAAGATCGCACTACACAGAACAAAATGATAAACATACCATTCTTTGCTTCATGACCGCCTGTTTAAATTGTAAACAACTATCCTCAACGTTCTCTTAGAAACACTCCTTCACTGTTAAAATATTACACATTACTATATATCTCTCTGATACTTACCAGAGTTTCATAGGCAACCTCAGTCATGTTCACGTCTTACTTACTATACTACAACATAATACATCTTAGTGTAGTATAGTGGGATCTCGGAGTTGATATATTTAAGTAGCAGTGGGCATGGGGGCAGAGCACCCCCACATGGGGGGGTGCAGGGGTGCCCCCCTGCTTATATTTGGAGAAGTGTAACATGGTTTGTTTTTTATTTGTTTCTGTATGTAGTTGTGCTGGAATATAGTACATGTTGCTTTCCTATGTTTTTTCAATGTTATGGGATTCAATGTTTTCAGTTTTCAGTGTTTTGAATTTTCCAGATTTTGGTCTCAGTGTTTTGAATTTCAATGTTATGGGCTTTCAATGTTCTAAAGTGAATATATATATATATATATATATAGATATATATATATATATATATATATATATATATATATATATATATATATATATATATATATATATATTGTTGCTCTCCTGTTTAGAACACAGTAGAAGAGGGCTGTATTCAAGCAGCTTTATTATGTAGAAACACATCATGACAGAAGTTTACTGACTTTAACTTAAGTGACTTATATGCAAACTAACTACTGCAATCATAGATGCTCACTCTCTGGCTGCACTCTCAAAATGGCACTAGGAATAGCACATGCCCGGTATTTATATGTGCATGCTCAGTCCTTGATATGCTTCTTAAAGATACAGCACATGCACTCTGATCTACATTCTCCCTCTTTGAGAAATAGACCATGCAGTGCTACGACTCTATTTGGCATGCAGATATTACAAGCAGTTTTTTGTCATGCAATTATACAAGACTAGGTACATATATACAGTTATGTCCATGTTGCTGTGTATTTCCCACTTGGCCTAGGTATTCAACCATATCATGTGACATTAAACTGGGAATTAGGTTTAGCAACTGGAGCTGTCTTTACAGAATGTTCAGCCTTGGAAGTATTTGAAACATCTTCAGGAGTGGAAATAAAGGTTGAAACACAGTCTGGGATGGGAACAACATCTGGTTCATTCTGAGCTCTAGAGTCTGCATGACATATACAATGGTAGGATCTTGGCTTGGCACATGTGCCTGTAACTCGACCAATCTGGTCGAAACATTTCACCGTTTGCATTCTCAGTATCTCTCCTCTCATGGACAAAGAATTCTGCTCGATTTATCATAACTGGACTTCTGGATAGAATGCTTCTTGAATAAGTGAGCCTTGATGGTTTTGTTGTTCTTAGCTTTAGGCCTCAATAAACTGGAACTAACAGGTAGTGTCATTCTGATTTGCCTGGATACAAGTCTTTGAGCAGGTGAGCCAAGTATATCAGCACAGGGTATGTTTCTGAGATTAAGTAAGTTAAAAAAAGTAAAAAAAATCAGTATTGTCACACTTTGAGTTTTGAAGTAATGGCTTTGCACTCTGCTCTGCACATTCAGCTAGTCCATATGACTGCAGATATTCAGGACTGATAGTAACATGTACGAAGTCCCATTCTCTTGCAAATTTCTGAAACAACTGACTAGTAAATTGATTATCATTGTCAGAAATAACTTTGTGTGGACTACCATGAACTGAGAAATGATGTTTCAACTTAGTAATAACAGCACTGGATGTTAGGTTAGGTAGTAAATCAATCTCAAACCAATTTGAATAAGAGTCTACCAATACTAGGTAGTGTTGATTGCCCCACTCAAAGATATCAGTGGCTACTGTTGACCAAGGTAGTTCAGGAACTTGACTTAGCTGAAGTGGTTCTCTTTGCAAATGCGGTTTAGTACTATTGTATACTGAACACGAAGAAAGTACTTTATCAATGTCTTTCAGGAATGAAGGCCAAAATACTAGTTCTCTCACTCATCTCTTCGTGGATGCAGAACCTGGGTGACCACGATGCAAAATCTGGATATAGTCTTGTTGTAAGAAAGCAGGAACAACAATTTTAGGACCTTTGAAAGTAATGCCATCTTCCATCAACATCTCATCTCTGTAAGGAAAATAGGCCTGCATTTCAGGTGCTACACTAGATTGCTTTGACAGCCATCCAGCATTAATGTAGTGATTGAGCTTTTGCAAAATTGGATAAATCATTGTGTGATCTCTCAACTCATCAAGCCTAGTGGTAGAAAAACTACACACTGCCATCACGTCAAATCAAAATTCTCTGCGTCAAGCTGCTCTGTCGTACTTCTAGTGATCTGGATAAGGTATCAGCCAGATAGAGCAGTTTGCCTTCCATATAGACCATTTTGAAGTTGTACTTTTTTCAATTTGAGCATCATTCTTTCTAATCTTGCTGGAGCTGAATGCATAGGCTTCTTTAAAATAGTAACTAGAGGTTGATGATCAGTTTCAATCTGAATATCTCGACCATAAGATATAATCATAAAACTTGGAACATGCAAACACTATTTCCAAAAGTTCTTTCTCAATCTGAGCATATTGCATTTCATTTTGGGTAAGTGTTCTAGATGCATAGGTTACTGGTTTGCCCTCTTGAAGTATAGCTGTGCCAAGACCAACGTTTGAAGCATCACAGGAAAGGATAACTGGTTAATTCACATCATAGTATCTTAGTTTAGGTAGGGCGGCAATTCTCTGCTTAAGGTCTTCAAATGCCTTCTGGTGTAGTTCTAACTATGACCATGCAACATTTTTGTGCATTAGCTCTCTTAAAGGTGCTGTTAACTCACTAAAGTGTGGTATAAACTTGCCTAAATAGTTGACCATGCCTAGGAAATGCTGTAGAGCTTGAATATTATCTGGTGCTGACATCTCAAGAATAGCTACTTGCTTGGTTGGGTCTGGTCTCAAGCCAGTACTGGTAAATAAATGACCTACATGTGTAACTTCTGGAAGTCTGAATTTGCATTTCAGAGGAATGAACTTCAAGTTTACCTCATGTGCTCTGTCTAGAACTCTCTTTAGGTTTCCTCCAACCAATAAATTATCTACTGTTATGGCACAAGATTAACCCGAAAAAAGTTGCTCCATTGCACGCTGGAAGACTTCACTTGCAGAATTTATTCCAAATGGCTTCCTTAGGAATCTGTATCTGTCAAACAGGGTAGTAAAAATGGTTAGTAATGAGGGTTTGCAATCAAGCATCACTTGCCAAAATGACCTCTTTGCATCCAAGACAGAAAAAACAGTAGCATTTGGTATTACAGCTACAACCTCCTCAACTGTGTGCATTGGATGATGTGGTCTCTCCAATGCTTTGTTCAAATCTCTTGGTTTAATACATATTCTGATTTTATCTGGGCCTTTTTTGTGAGCTGCTACCATAGATGATACCCATTCAGTAGGTTCTGTAACTGGACAAATTACACCCTGCTGCACCATTTTATCCAGCTGAGCCTTAACTTTATCTTGCACAGCTATCGGAACTCTTCTTGCTGGTCTGACTACTGGAGTGACCTATGGGTCTAATTTCATGGAATACCCAACTGGAAGTTTGCCCAACTTGTCATTGAAAACATCAGCATACTCCAAGGAAATAGTTTCAGAAAAATTGGGACTAGTATATGCACTTATGTGATGAACTTCTTCAGTAAAAGAAAGCAGATTCATTCTCAAGCTATCTTTGAGATCCAGTAAAGATTGTACTTGACGTTGGACTACATAAAATAACAAGCTGTAACAGTTCTTGGCCAAATAACATGAAAGCATCACTGGGAGACTTTGGTTTGAATTTCCTCACCTCCATAAGCAACAAGCTTCACACTACTAGCCACATTGAGTTATTCTTTTGTTCTCACTTTAACAAATGTGTCTGCAGATATAACATTACACTTTGAAAAAGTGTCTACTTTTGAAAACATTGTAGATTTACCTGATCCGGACAGTACAGAACACTTCTTTGCTAATGAATTCACTGCATCAACTCTTTCACCAATTACTGATACACCATCTACATAGAAAGCAGAACTGCAGTCTACATGAACAACTTGCTTTTTTGTGTGACCTTTCTTTACAACTATGTGGGGTTTGCTTGATTTGCAAAACTTTTGAAAATGGTTCAATTTTTTACACTCGTGACATTGCTGACCAAATGCTAAGCATTTCTCTCTTTTAGATTCATGATTTGCACCACAATTGCAACAGTTAATAACGCTGGACTTGGGTTTTACTGATTCATGCTTGTACTGCACCGAGGAATGTGCTCCTTTAACTGAACAGAACTTGCTGGAAAGCTGCATGGTTTCCCTGGTGAGCCACCAGGGGCCATGGATGCCATGTGCTTAGGCCTACTTCTGTTTGTCACATGTTGCATGCTATCTACATTTGCTCTGTAGCCTGCTGAAGCCATGCTCTTGTCACTTGCAAGCATACTTGTGTGTTTTTATGTCACTTCATAGATCTGACAAATCTCAATGGCTTTACTCAACGTTAAATCAATGTCACAAAGCAAAATCTTTCTCACAGCAGCACTATTAATACCACACATGAGCCTGTCCTTTATTAACTCATCTTTCAAGTAATCAAACCGACAAATTTTGGCTTTGTTTCTCAGGTCAGTTATATAAGCTAAAGCAAAAAGAGCAACCAGTGAAAAGGCAAAACTTGTATCAAAAAAGAAAACTGATAGGCAGAGAGACATAAAACAAAGTTCATTTAATAAAACACAAATAATAAACAAGGAATAAAACTTTAAAAAACAAGGATGATCACCGTCATACTCTCTAGGTACTTTATCAGATCCAACTGAAACACATATACCAAGCAGCATTTATAATTCAGTGTATTAGGTCACGTGACCTCAGTAATGGCTTAATAGGAATAACATCATTTAACCCCTCCCCATTAATAGCTCAGAGTAAATGGACCCATTTGAACTCAACACATTCTGTTTGTGTCCTTACATCGCCCCCTCTAGGTCCTGGAACATAAATCTCTAGAACAATGAACTTAAACCAGTGATTGCATCCTGCAGCTCTTAAAAACTAAAGACTAAAAGCAAGCATGAATATGGAAGCTCAGTTGCTAAAACTACAACGTAAAGCATGATGCTTTACCTTGGGTTTGCTGGCAGAAATTAATGGGAAACTGTTTTAGCTGTGAGCTGGGAAACGAATATGCAAAACAGCATACCTTAAACTATTTTAAGGCCATTTTTTTAACTCACTGAGACTGAGGCAGAACCCCATTCATTAGAAAACTTATACTTCAAATATTTAGTGTATCAACAGCATCTTTAGCACCAATCCCCTTAGCTGTTTCTTAGCAAATCATAATCCATCCTTAATTTCCCATGCACCACCCATTCAATCAATTACACTAGCTTATGACATGTTTTAGTGATTGGTCAGCCCCCAACAAATCACAACAAACAGTGTATTCCTGCCATAACCACAGCCTTATCCATATACCTCAAGTAGCAAGCATGTCAAAGATAAATCCCCACTATGCTAGCCCAATCAGGTAGCCTTTATTTATCACGTATCAAACCCCCTTGATTGCCAAAAAAGCCCAACAGTATGACGAAAATTTCCTCCAAGCAAGCCAGTGTTTCCAACTTATATACAACGCTCATTGGTTTATAGAATTAACCAGTAAATTTTCTTAAAATTACTAAAGGTAAGTGCTATATATAAATAAAAGCTCAAAACAAAAATACAGAATGTAAAATGGATTTTACAACAGTGCTCACCTGTCTACAAAAATAAATAAAATACTTGAGAAAGGGGGAATCTCCTCAAGTTGTGTTTTTTTATTTTTTATTTTCACTTAGACATAAAAGTAATAGGTGTTAATACAGAAATACAGTAACATGAATACATCTATTCAAGCTTGGAACCTCTGGATTAGCTGTGGAAATCTAATCATCATCAACGTTTTGTTTAGTTTAGACCATAGGAAATGCAACATGTGAAGGGTTAACTACTGGAGTTGGATAGCTGGAATCCAGGGAGATGCTTTGTGCTGCTTACTCCTAAATGCATGGTCTAGTAACTATTAGTGAAAGGAGGCAGTCAGGTGTAGTGGGAATAGCATAATGACTCTCTTCATCATGCATGGCCTGCCATTGTACCCGTCTGCCTTTATCCACACAAGTGATACTGAATCACTAGTTTCTACTGGATAAGTGTCAGTGACACAATGGACAGCATGTTTGCCTTTGGTGCAGAAAGGTGTGGGTTCTATCCCCATACCAAGTAGATGGGTTGTTGAGACTGTTGTATAGAGTAAGTTGTTGCTGCATTCCTGAATGTATCATCCTTCATTTGAGGTACTAAACCAAGGCTTGAGTCTGTGGTAGCTCGGGTGGATGTAAAAGACTCCACAAAACCTAGTCAAAAGAATAGGGTAAGTTCCCTGATATCCTGCTCAAATTTCTCCTGGTAGTATAAATACCACCTTGGGTCTCCACAGAAAAGAGGTCACTGGTCTAGTGGGCCTAACCTGGTAAAAAAAGGATAAATAAATAAATAAATTAGAAAAGAAAAATAAACACAGAGGCAATACTAGCCCTTGTTATGTTCCCGTCTTTATAAGTTTACCTCAATCATCATACTCCCTGCCATCTGACCTTCTACTATCTTCTTATTCTACCTTGCCATGTGCAATATAGCCAAATACCTTCCTATCTCTAACTCATCTTTTGCTTTGAAAATTTCTCCTTGGCCCTGTTGGACAACCTTCCCATGTAGTATTTACTACCATTAAATATGTCCATCCTGTCATCACCTGACCTGCCCTATTTTATTTTTCATTTCTTTCACCTCTGTAGTCTTAGTATAACCAGCCAGAGATATAAGTATTCCATCTGTACTGTGGTACTCCCTGTACTCCAGCCTGAAAAGACAAAGATGCCAATGACCTCGATGACCGTCTCTCATTATATTTTCTACCAGGTCACTAACACCATTTTTCATAACCACTTGTCTTACTGATAGCCTCATTACATGTGGAGATTATGTTCATTATCTAGCCTGCACTTCTAACATTCAGTTGCCTTCTCTCCATGTTCTTACTGGCATCATATAGCACTTGTTTAGGAGTCACTTATGTTCACAGTGCACACATCATGTTGTCCTTCCTTTGTCTACTTTCTCACACCTCTCATCTCTAAATGACTGCACAAATTATACTGCTCATGTCCCCCATGGATTGCCTTCCTCCTGAAATCCTCCTTCTGTTCTCTTTGACCCACTTGTAATTATACTGCTCATGTCCCCCATGGATTGCCTTCCTCCTGAAATCCTCCTTCTGTTCTCTTTGACCCACATGTAATTATACTACCCATGTCCCCCACGGATTGCCTTCCTCCTGAAATCCTCCTTCTGTTCTCTTTGACCCACATGTAATTATACTACCCATGTCCCCCATGGATTGCCTTCCTCCCAAAATCCTCCTTCTGTTCTCTTTGACCCACATTTTCACTATCATTATTCTGACTGCCTTCATTTTTTCATAGTTTAGCCTCCTGTCAGCCCTCTTCTTTTGACACAGATCTTCAATAACCACTCTCAGCATTGACAATCTACCAGAATTCGCATTACAACTTTTCCCATGCTTTGGCTCTCAACACATAATACATATAGGAATTGTTAGAAGCATGCAACAGATTACAGAAGGAGATAAAAAATGTTACAAAGGAGGACAGAAGTTTTTTTTAGAGATGTTAAGACAGCATAGATATATAAAAACACCTAAACCAGTAAACAATTTAGTTCTCTATCTTTTGTGGCAGACAGTGCAGAGGATTAATGTGATGAGCTGTTATTGACCTGCTTCTTGTGGTCCAGACTTTGATTCCTTTGGCTTCCCAGTTGTGCATTGTGCTACTAAGTCTCTTACCCGGTCAGTGATTCCTTGATCAGTCTGAAAGAGGTCCATTTGGATTAGTTCTCTAACCTGGTAAATAAATAAGTAAACAGACATACAAACAAATCAGTTATCTACCCTGGTTAATAAATACACAAGCAAACAAACAAATATATAAACTCAGTAACTGAATGGTTTTGGCTTCAGAAGGCTTGAGGGATAAATAGTGAAGCTTTAAAAGGGTATTCTGCTACAATTTCAAAAATATCAGCAGGAATTTTAATTGGGACTAATGTATTTAATACATGATAAGCTGATGGGGTGTTTAAGAGCTATCTTAATGCTCCATTATCTCAGAACAGGATTGTGAGTGGTTTATGAGACCAATATCAGATGATAAGTTGCAGAAGCAAATAATGAAATTAAATGCTAAAACATTCTCCCTGCCTACACAGTTTGTCAAACATAATATATACATTTATGGATAAATAAGGTGACTAAGTGCTAAAAAAATCATGGAACAGACAGTCTGTCAAACAAATTCATGGATAATGTCATGAAAAAAGATCATCTGAAAGTTTATAGGAATACTCTGGCAGGAGGCTAGTACCCACTTTCCTGGATGTCAGTAGAAACAGCAATGTTCTTAAAATGAGGGAAGCCCAAGTTAGATTAAAAATCTTATTACCCAATTACTGTACTTAATTGAAGACTGCAAACTGTTTATGGGAACTTAGATTAGATTATTTTCAAGTGGTTTTGAGACATTTAATCCATAAAGATCAATGTGGTCTTAAAAAAATGAATAATGACTCATGATGGTATTATGCAAACAATCCTGATAGCAGAATAGTTATCAAAAAGAACGGCCCCCTGCACTGTTCCTTACTCTAGAAATAGAAAACGCCTTAGGCAAAATAGGATTTGGTTATCTCTAACAGGTTCTAGGGAAGTTTGGGGTTCCAAAAAATTGACTGACAGCTTTCTTTAGATGTTTGTAATGGGTCTGTAACAGTGGGTAACTTGAGGCAATATATGTCTGGACCAGTATGTCTGGACCCCCCATTGTTTCTATTAGCAATTGAGCACTTGGCAATAGTTTTACAGAAAGATCAGAATTTTAAGGGAATTAGAATTATCTGTAAGGAACATACAAGTCTGTTATAAGATTATTGATTTTATGCATAATAGATACAGGGTCCTCATTAACAAATAGGAGAGATTTTGCATTAATGTAATATTATTGCAGCATATAAAGCACATAAAGGGAAAAATAACACTTTTATCCTTCAACTATTAAAGATATAGCTTTTATATTAGCCATATTGGACCTATTGTTGGAGTCATTTATTTAAACAGCTGTAGATATAATATGACTGAAAAAAGACATATTGGCATGATGCTTAGAAAAAAATGTACTCATAGAATACAAAGAGGATGCCTGGCTACACCCTTGTTTTATACCACTTTTTTGCATTAATTATATTTCCATCATGTAAATTAGGCTTTCTGAATATAAAATATGTATATTTTACTTTAATTTGCTTTGTTTACTTCACTGGTACTCTACTATGTTTGTGTCTATCTCTACTGTATTCTGAGCTACTGTCCAATTACGTCCTGCCTGTGCCATCTAGTGGCACATTTTGATGATGTCATAAGGGGGCATGTGTGTAGTAGTTCAATACCTTGAAGTATTGAATTAAAGGGAGTTGCACTAAATCGGCAACAGTATTGTGATTCTATAACATTCCATGTCAATGAATGTCATAAACTATTTTGCTCATAGCCTGAATTTTACCCAAGGACTTGGCAGGTCCAATGAGTATGGATGGTGTTCACTTATGCAACTGTTATACCTGTATATCATACATGGTATTGCCAGTGGGAAGCTGGTTCTGGCATACAGGTGAAGCCGCATGGCCATGAGGCATTTCAGGGTTGGAGCTCCATCTGATGGGCCACAACCCACCAGGGAATTGAAAAAAGGAAGAATGGGGATGGTTCGCACTATGCTGAATTGAGCATAAGCACAGTCACAGCCTCTCCCCAACTGCTAAAATCTGCAATACACCTCTATCTGTATATTGAAATTCATACTGTAAGCAGTCTTGCTTCTTATTGGGTACTGTCTGTAGGATGTAGTCCCACATACACATGGACAATCAACCTTGCAGAGATGTTCAGTGCACAGTTCTCATTCCAGCACTTAAAGCCAGTGTATAACATAAACACACATAAACATACTTTACTGTAGGCCAGTAACTCTTTTGCTAAAAGTGATCAGCCTACAGTAGGCAACTGTTTATTGCAGTACTGCATTATTACATTATATGATGAGCACTATACACTTTACTAGGAATCTTACCCTGTTCCATTTTACATACATTTCTTTTAATTTGGATATAAAAACATTTAGATATTGTTGCTTTATTGTCTAATTGAGTGACTAATTGTGCTGAGGTTTGTGACACTTTATGTGTTAAAATCTACTACAGACTGCAGAATACATGCCCACCTAGTACAAGCTGTCTGTCCCCCTATATCCCATCATCAAGCTACATAATCACATGATGCAGATTCAGTAAAATCAAGTTACATAATCACATGACACAGAATCAGTGAGATCAAGTTACATAATCACATGACGCAAAATCAGTAAGCACATGATAGGTAGTCAGTATACTGTAAATATAAACACAAGATTAATAAACTTCATAAATATATTTCCAGTAGATAAACAAGGAAAAAACTACCTATTTTAGAATCAGAAAGCCTTCTTTACATGAAGAGACCATAACTACTACAAAACATGAGAAGGTATGAAAACATTGTTGGATATGATCTTTGGTGACCAAAACCTCAGACATAAGCCAGCCAAATTGCAACTCTAAAACTGCTGATTTGTACAACTGTTACACTGACCAAATTCAACCAAATAACATTTCATTCAGTTTAATATTGATATGAATAGAACAACCCTTCAATGTGGTAGGAGTTATTTTGGAAGTATTAGAACAGTTGGGGAGGACAAGACAGATGAATGTACAGAAGCAAAGGTAAGGTAAAAAATGTATCACACTTTATTAAGTGACAGTAAGAAGCAATCTAGCAGATTAGGTAGGATTTTGATGGATGAGGTATCCAAGAGACAGAAGCAGTGGATATTTTACAGAGAGCTATTTCAAATCATGCTATTGCAGAGTGGAAATTGGGGGTGGTAATCAAAGTGGTAAGTGAGAGAAGTGCTAATAGAACCCAAACAAGTGAAATAAATTAGAGCAAGTAGAACAGCTGCAAAGAGTTTTTATTCAGTAGATACAAGAGAATGTAGCAGAAAATAACAGAGTAAGGATAAAAGAATGGAATGAGATTAAGGCTGCATATAGAGGTAGGATTTGGTGAGAGCCAGGAAGAAGGAATATATTGAGTAATATAAGAGAGAAAAGATGGAGACGGAGTTACAGGGAGCATTGTGAAGGAGAAGATGAACAGAGGTTGCAGTGAATTAAGAATACGAAAGCTGTTTTAAAAGATTAGCAGAGTCTAGAACTGAAGCAGAGGTGGGATTAGCAGAGTCTGGAACTGAAGCAGAGGTGGGATTAGCAGAGTCTGGAACTGAAGCAGAGGTGGGATTAGCAGAGTCTGGAACTGAAGCAGAGGTGGGATTAGCAGAGTCTGGAACTGAAGCAGAGGTGGGATTAGCAGAGTCTAGAACTGAAGCAGAGGTGGGATTAGCAGAGTCTGGAACTGAAGCAGAGGTGGGATTAGCAGAGTCTGGAACTGAAGCAGAGGTGGGATTAGCAGAGTCTAGAACTGAAGCAGAGGTGGGATTAGCAGAGTCTGGAACTGAAGCAGAGGTGGGATTAGCAGAGTCTGGAACTGAAGCAGAGGTGGCTAAAACAAGAGCTAAGTGTAGAGGGAGGTCTAATATGAGTTCAAAATTATTGGTATAGTGGCTAAATGATTTGGGGAGGAAAGTATTGATTCTAGGGTAAAGGATAAAGTGAGTATAAGAAGATGTGAAAATGAAGAAATAAGTGTTAGTGCAAAGGATTAGGAAATATTTTAAATTTACAGGAAAGGTAGGCAAGAGCCATTCCTCTCAACTTTACAGATTTTCACAGAATATCCAGATTTTTGCCTCATATTTTTGGTCTGTTTCTCATAAAATTGTGGTTCTCTGGAAAAACATTGGCAAATCATTGAGGGTAGAAGTCAGAAAAATAATGACAGACGTATGAGTTTCAAACTTCACATCCTTCAAAAAAATTCATGCTAATGCAAAATGTGTTATTCTATCAACCTTGTAAGTTTGTGAGGGCAATACTTAAAAAGTTTCCCTATTTTGGAGCCTATGTTCCCCCGTTCTTTATGGCTTTGTCTGTATTTCTTGCTCAAACAGGTTGAGAGGTAGGGTGTGAGCAGCAATATGAATTTCTTCACTAGAGACTGTATACTGCTGTTAGAAGATATTATGGCAATCTAGTAAATATTTAGAGAAGAAACAGGATTATATTTTAATCTGAAAAAGTCATCAGTGGTTCCCTTAAGGAAGGGAATGAAGGCTTGGTGGGATATAGAATTACCTAGGTGGGACGTGGTAGATAGATTCTTCAGGATCAAAGTGTACTTCACATATGAAGAAATGCAAATCAAGAATCAGTGTTAAGGGAGGCAGCATTACATTTGTTGAATGAAGGTCTAGTAGAGTAAGACATTAGAGGCTAGGATTTAGGGTGGTGAAGAAGAAGATTTTTCTTTTCGTATTATATTAAGTTATTTGGACAGACATACAGAGTACTGGAAAACTAAAGGCGTATAGGAGATATGCAATAGTTTTTTATGAGGTAGAAAGCAGTGTAGGGTATGGCAAGGAATATTTAGGGTTGAAGAACCAAGATGTGGATGGGTATGTCAGATTCCAGAATGTGCATGGTCTTACTGAACATGAGTGTGAGATATAGGAGGTTAAGAATGATGAAATGAGATAGATTAAGTGAGAAACCAATAATGAGGTAAGAATTAGACAAATGATGAATAGTGTGTGAGGGTGTATTGATGTGGAGGATACATTTTTACTTGGGAGTAATGTGGAGTTGGAGGAATGGAAGAAAGAGAGTAAGAGATTTGTTTTTACTGATGATGATAAAAAGCACATTAGTGGAAGTTTGTGCTATTGGGAAGAATAGGTTTTATATATATATATGAAAGATTTTTTGCTATTGACAAGCATAAGGTATGGTTAGCTGTTGGTCAAGCCCTAGGAGGACAGAATTTAATATGAGGATATGCGTTATTTTATAACGTGGTAAAGGTGTGGTAGACAAAGTTGTTTGAAGGTATGGCACTATGGCAGAAGTGTTGAAGGACCATATAAAAGTGACATTTTTAGGTTCAGAGTAGGTTACTAGAATAATGGACATAGGGCCTTTGCAAGCCTAGCCATGTAAAAGCCATGCGTACCCTAGATGACCATAGTTAGATGGTTGTTGTTTGCAGAATAATACTATAAATGCTACATCCAGGATGAATTTGCAGTTTCCCATCCAGTTGTCAATGTTGCACTTAAATAGGGTCATTGAGGAGCTCTGCTTCACATGAAGTGGGAGCTTATTCCAGAGGAACATCAATCTCTGGGAGACATATCTGTCTCTTGCGCAAGTTCTATTAATGTCACAGGCCAGGTTGAGATGCCTGGAGTGAGTGACTCTTGTCCCATTTGATTTGCGGATGTGCAGCATTTCCAGTAGGGCAGGGTCAGAGACTGCTCTGTAGGCCAGGCACAGGTCTCCTCTCAGCAGCCTGTATGATAGAGAGTACAGTGATAGTGTTTTAAGTCTTTCTATGTAGGTCATATCTTGGCAGCCCTAAATGCACTTGGTAAGAAACCTCTGTGGTCTCTCCAGCTGCTGCAGGTGTCTGGTATGGTATAAACAGAAGGGAGAATTGTACTCACTCAGTGGTCTGATAAGGGCTAAGTACAGTAGAGTAATGACCCCCTTGGTCTTGGACACTATGCCCTTATTTATGAGATGGGCAGTGTAGCAGGATTTACTTACTACAGTGGACATATGGTGATCGAACTTTAGATTGCTATCAACCTGCATTCCCTAGCCACACACCACTGTGTTTGTTAGATGGGTGCTGTCTATATCATAACTAGCAGGTGCTACTCATCTGTCAAAGGGAATAATGAGGCTTTTTTTTTTTTTTGCTTTTATTTTCAGCGCACAGCCCTGGCACCAGTAGTTTGCCTGTGTCATTCCCTTGTGTAATTTGTTGATGTCGTTGAGAGACTCTATTATTGCGCCCAGTTTGCAGTGGTCTACAAACTTAATAAGCCACAGGCCATCAACATTTGACTGCAGAAAAATAAATTCCATACAGTAGAAGGCCCAGTACAGATCCTTGTGGTACACCACTGGTAATTGGTCTACTCGTGGAGGTGGATTCTCCAACTTTAGCAGTGTGTATTCTGTGAGCCAGTTTGCTACCCATCTAGTGAGGAATGGATTGATACCCAGCTGGGAGAGCTTCTAAATGATGCCTGAGTGGGGAATGGTGCCAAATGCCTTGCCTAAATCCAGATAGGCAGTGTGTACTGCTTTACCCTCATCCAGGGCTTTGGTAACTTTCTCAGAGAAGTTCAACAGGTTTAATAAACAAGATCTACCCTTGACAAAACCAAACTGGGTTGGGTCAAGAGTTTGCAGGCTGCCTATATCCTGGTTGATAAGGTCCATAATGATTCTTTCCATGTCCTTGCAGATAAGGCTGTCAGGGTGATGGATCTATACTTCCCAGGGTCAGTTGATGGACCCCCATTGTGCAAAGGGATTGCTGTTGTTGCTCTCCACTCCTCCAGCACAAAACCTGTGCCCAGGCTGTGGTTAAAGAGACAGCTAAGTGGTTCTGCTAGGTCTTGTTTTAGATTGTTTAGAATTTTTAAGTGGTTAGAAGGACTAAGACCGAATATATGTGTGTGTGTGTGTATGAGAGGGAGGATAGAGGAATTTTGAGGATGCAGGGAGTAGATAGAGAGATCAACAGTTCAGAGTTGAGGTTACATATCTGTGCATATTCAGTGCATACAAACCATTTGTAGTGCATGGAGCACAGTGTACTCTCCAATAAATGGAAAGAGACAATCTAAACTTCAATCACCATGTGTCCACAGTAATAAGGAAGGCCTTTTACACTGCACAGCACATAAGTAAGGATATCGCATCTAAGACCGGGGATGTTATAACTTCTTTGTACTCCACCCACATCAGACCACTAATAGAGTACAATGCACCCATTTGCATGTATCTCACTGGACACCTGCAGAAACTAGAGAAACCACAGAGGTTTCTGACCAAGAGAATTCCAGAATGCTAAAACATGACCTACAAGGGATAAGCGAAAGCCCTATCGATGTACTCTGTGTCCTATTGGCTGCTAAATAGCAACATAAGCCTGGCCTACAGAGCAGTCCATGACCTTGCCCTAATGAAAATGCTGCATGTCCGCAAATAAAATACAACAAAAGCCATTCACTCCAGAGATCTCAACCTAGCCTGTGACTTGAACAAAACATGCTGCAGAGGCAGATATGTCTCCCAGAGACTGCCACTGTGTTGGAATAAACTCCCAATTCATGTTAAGCAGAGCTTCTCAATGACCCTGTTTAAGTGAAACCTGGACAACTGGATGGGAGACTGTACACCCCTGGGATGGCACCTATGTCCCTCATGGACAGGGCCAGCTACTGCTGATCATAGAGTCACTCTGCAAGCAATCAAACCATCTAACAATGGTCAATTAGGGAACCATATAACAATGGGCAGCTAGGGAACATGGGTATTACATGGCTAGACCTGTAAAGGCCATAGGTCCATTAGCCTAATACCCACCTCAGAATCTGACACTAAGGAATGCATATGCTGCATGAGAAACTGCATAAGAAAACCTCATAAAAATGAAGGATGCTTCATAGAAACAAAAGGTTTTTCACAAACACAACTAAAGCTACACTTCTTATCTCCTAACTCAGACTTCATTGTGGTGCTCACATCCTTACTAACTTTCAGGCTTCACAAAAATCTAAACTTGAACAATGTTATAAGAAAGTTGCTAAATTTGTAACAAATACCCTACCCCTTTCAGAGCCCACAGCTGCATAGTACTAAAAAATAAATTGATTAGAACTACTCCATCAACTAACATATAAACAGCTTATCACTGATAAATTATCCAGAATCCATTTGCTTGTCCAGCACAAGATAACATTCTACACAACTATGCTCTGAGTTGGTAAATATGATCCAGTGACCAACAACTCATGTCAGTCCACAAACCTATACAATCTGCGGAGCATTGTCTGTACTCATACCATATCGCTAAGCTCTAGAACTCCTTTTCTCTCTCTTTCAGGTCAATACCCTCCCTCCCAACCTTCAAACTCATTCTGAAAGACTTCCTACCCAAAAACTGTCTCTGTCCTTGTTCAACATAACATGTGAACAAATACCTGTTCATACCTTATATCACCTTACTTTCTCTTTTCACTCACTTCCTTACTTGCATCAATTTCTTTCCCTGGCTTTCTATCTAAATATACCATAAGCTTGCTTTTCTCTCACTTCATATTACAATTCCTGTCTGTTTTATACTAACTTCCCATTCATTTCTCCATAGACTAGCTAAAAAATCTCCAGCTAGTAAATCCTTGTCATATAATTGTATCTATTCTCAAACAAAACTGCATTTTTTTTGTATTATTTTTAGAGACTGTAAAATTATTGTTCTTAAAATGTTGTAATATTTTGGAGCTTTTCTCCCCAGACCTCCACTGAAAATGGGCTCCTACCAAATCGGTCTTTCCTAGTAATCAAATGTCAATAAATAAATAAATGCATAAGTACATCTTAAAAATAGAACAAGTGATTTTATTAACAAACTGGTTTTCCTACAGATTCAGCAAATAACTAGTGCACTTATTTGTTATACATCTAGGCTTATCTAACGTTATAACTTATATAACTATTGGTAATATAATATATGTAACTTTAAAGAATAAGGTAAGGGGTTCCCACCTATGTAGAGTGAGCTTTATACATCACAACTTAACTTGAAGGGTGCTACCTTAAGGAACGCCTTGGAATTAAACGGCTGTTATTTAGCCTCAAGGGCTATTTTTATTACTACGACTTCTTTTACGAATCTTATGATACTCCGTATCAACCTGATTTAAAAAGAACCTTACTATACATTTTACTCTCCTTTTTCTATTCTTCTTTTTGAAGAAGTTGTATTAGCCTCCATGCACGGGAAGTGAACTTTTCTCACAGCTTCATATGAATAGCGATACTGGTGTGATATAAACACTGGGCTGCCTCTAAAATTTTCCATAAAGGCTACAGACGAGTATGTCAAACGGCACCACTACCAACCTATTTAATTTAAAAATATAACTGATAAAAGCGCGAAGCACCTAAAAGCTGTCTTTGAGCTAGTGCTACCAACATGCAGGTGCATTTAGCTACCTTTATTTAAGTCATCAAGGGGAAGAGGTATACGAGATTATGAAGAACTACTCCACACTTAACTAAGTTATTTTCCACAAGTAGTAGAGCCGAGCTTTTATAAGCGGTCTCTAAATATTGGAATTAGAAAATGGGCAGTATATGTTAGCGCTAAAACAGCTTAACAACTAGACTACTCATATTCTACAATCACGCAATACTTAACTTTACATTGAAATGTTGGGCTGACATATTTCTATACCAACAGCTCCTGTAGATTGCTGCATGCCCTGAGTGTACCATCTTGTGTTCCATAACACCTACCTACTTTAAGCATAATAATCTTTACTGGGGAATTTATATGTCTAATACATCAATGTGCAAGCTATACTGCCTTAAAACAGACGTCTCATTTGAGTGCTAGTTTAGTGGAATATCTACACCGCTCAAGTCTAACATATGCACATCGCTATCACTTATTAACTTAGTCCACAGTGTCTGCTTTTTGCTAGTGTGTCTACTCTACTGTTATGTCGACCTAAGGTTAGTGCTTAAGGTGTATGGTTAAGTACATGAGGCTGCTGTATACATTGTAACTGTTTGGTAGACTGCACTCTTTGGGGTCAATTGCACATGTTGTCTTATCTGTCTCATGTACTGGTAACAAAAACAAATACAAAACACCAAAAAAGCAACGAAGGTGCTGGAGAACATAAAACGAAAGGCTTTAATAATGTGAAGCACTTTTCGTCCAGTACAGTGATTGGACTTCATCAGACAAATGACAAAACACTACATATCCTTTTATACTCAGTTAGAACCATGTGACTCACAAACAACATTAATTGATTACTAAATCAGTTAAGCATATCAATTAATCATTGTTAAGTACTAATTTCTAAAAAGCAGCTTTAAAATATATACCTAAATACGCACATGTAAAGCAGTACAGTCAATGGACTTCATCAGACAAATGACAAAACACTACATATCCTTTTATACTCAATTAGAACCATGTGATTCACAAACAACATTAATTAATTACTAAATCAGTTAAGCATATCAATTAATCAATAAGTACTAATTTCTGAAAAGCAGCTTTAAAAATATATACCAAAATACGCACATATAAAGCAGTGTCGAATCTCTAAAGAAAAAATTTTTACAAATAGTTTCTTTCTTTAAAAATTATATATATAAAAATATATAAATATATCGTAAAATCCCAAATACATATATAAAGCATTTGTATGTATATATAAAAAATTCATGTATATATAACCAACTCATACATAATTAATTATGAATATAAAAACACATACTTTTCTACTATCTACAATTATTAAAATCACTTTGAATGTTCTAAATTTTATATTGGGTATAAAAGGATATGTAGTGTTTTGTCATTTGATTGATGAAGTCCAGTCACTGTACTGGATGAAAAGCACTTCACGTTATTAAAGCCTTTTGTCCCGTCCCCCCTTAAATGACCACATTACATACAAAAAGACATTTGACGACCTTTATTAAACTGTATTATACAATGAACTATGTACACAAAAACCAACATTAATTAAGTTCTTCAAGCAACAATGATCTCTGGGCAGCGTCACCACTCACCCTGGACAAACTTTACCTCAAGGCAGCGTACCAACTCATCTTGATACCTTCTCCACCGGGGCAGCGTACCTACTCACCCACATAAAGAGGCAGTGTACCTACTCACCTCACACCATACCAAAACCATAAACCAATACACCTTCTTTAGAGGGGGAACAGAAGAGGACAATCCTGTCCCTCTTCTCCACCTCAAATTGCCCACATTTCCATCCATATATAAAAGAGGAGGGTGGGAGGGCCACCAACTCATGTCAAATGTGCCTACTTCCTCTAATCCCAAACCCTTAGTACTGTCAGAAGTCCCACCTACTGCTACCTCACTTCCTTTTACTTCTCCCTCTCTCCTTAACCATTTCAACACCACAAACCCACTGTCCTAACCAACTGCAATCCTTACCTTCCTTTCTACCACTATACCCTCCCCACACCCCTTTACTCCCTTACTCGAGGGACTGGGTCAACTTACTTTGTCCCAAACTGCATTTGTTTTGTGTTCTCCAGCACCTTAATTGCTTACCTGTCTCATGTGTTAAAAAGGCTCATGCTTACACACTGAAGCTAGGCTTTTAAATACTGAGTACTACCTATATTAGCGTCCAAATGAGCTGTTTCTATGATATGTAAACTGTACTTTTTTATAACATTCTAGTTGTAACTTTCACAGCAATTTAATGTTGCTCAACTGAAGTTATACCCTTATGCTATCTATAGTCTTGTTCCTAGCCCTGCACATATTATAAGCTGATTCTTTCATTTGCTGATATATTTTGGTTTTAGCTTATCCAGAATATTGACTGGGTTGACGTATAAGGTGTTTTACATCTCAGTAATTAACTTGTGTATCTGCTTAGCCAAGATTTCATTGTTGTTCAATTATAGATGGATTTCTGCTATGTTACATACTGTTTAATTACACTGCCTATGTTATAGTACTAAACTGCTTGTTTCTACTACTTTCTCTTTCTCTCTCTCTCTCCTATAACAAACCCAGCTCTCCAACCTGGTTATACTTGCACTAAGAAGCAAAGTTTAACTTCCTGAAGAACAAGGACCCTGTCTACACACCCTTGAGTCTCATCTTTGAACCACCTACTCCATGTACTATCTCAAGTAAAGGGAGTAAGAAAGTATGTGTACAACATCACTGCCAGCATAGCCTTTAATTTAATATTCTATTTTTGGTGGCTCTAAGAGCACTAGCCAGGAAAGCCAGCAGCTTCACCCCCTCTCCAGTCTGTAACCTATATATCTCTTTTCTTTCCCCTCCATGTAAAAGTCACCAGAACTACTACTCTTTCCCCTGAATCTGTACACAAACTCCCACTTTTCCCCAATTTACAATATTAACGTTGTCCACTAGGTGGCAGTCCTATCCTTCACGACTTTGGAGCCTTTTCCAAGTCTGTGATACACCCTTACTATTTTATTTATTTTTTTGAGTCCTTAGGCTTGGTCTTAAAGTATAGCCCATAACATCTTCTTTACTTGAGGTGAACCTTCGACACCCACCTAGAAGCCTAATTATTTTTCCTTAACTTCACTCCATTATTTGGGGTTATTTACCTACTGTAGCCTACTCCAACTGATTGTTCTTTTTCTGCTCCTTACCTTTATGTTCTCTACCCGCTCCATTCGCTCAATATGCTCCCCTACCCTGCCCCCATATCCCACCCACCCCCAATGCTCCTAAACTTATACATCTAAACCACACCCTCTCCCTCTACAAACCAATCACAACTACCTCCTTATTAACCTATTTAACAAATTACACCACTGTCTTTAACCACCCCTAGTATAACTTTTCCTTCCAAATAATATCAGTAAAGCTCATCAATGAAAATGTATACATTTACTTCCCAAGTTCAACTAAAGCTTCTAATCTTTATTTTACTCCTGCCATCCCTAGCAGCAGCCTACTTAATAACCTCCTATGAGCAGCCAAACTATTTACAGCTAAATCTCCACAGAAAGCAAACAAGTATTACACCTCAAACTAACTCCCCCTAGCACATAAATATAATATCTCAACCTAGCTATTTACCTCCAAAATATCCCAGACTGACCCACATCAAATATAACTGCCCAAAACCCTGAAAACCTCTCAACCACTACTGTAACCTTCATCATCCCTTAAACATACTTTTACACATCTCCTTAATAGATGGAAACATCCACCCTAACCCTGGACCAGGACTTAAAGTAACCACAGAGCCACTAATCCATATTCCCACCTTACCTACTATCCCATCTAAATCTCATAACTCCCTCTTTATTTCCCACCTAAACATTTGCAGCATAAATAATAAAATTGTCCATCTTCATGCTCTCCTGGATTTTCATTCTTTTGCTATCCTTTGATTAACAGAAACTTGGCTAAAACACACTACTCAAGATACTGAAATCATTTCACCAGGATACACCTTAAGACAAGACCGCAAAGTAAAAAAATGAGGAAGAGGAGCTAATCTCTATAGAGAAGGGCTACAAGTATCAATACTAAACCTCAGCACCCCTCCAGAAAGCAATGTAGAAATGATCGGCACTAAAATACAGATTAATTCCAACAAATCGCTAAATATAGTTTGTATCTACCTGCCCCCTGGTAACAATACCAGCACCCTGGAAGATATCCTTGCTGAGCTCTCTTCAAAAATCCCCCAAGAGACAATAATTCTATGTGACTTTAATATTGACTGGAAGTGCTGCTCTATTGAAACACCAACTTCTTATATTAACCTTCATGGCTTCTCACAAACAATCCACTCCCCAACCAGAATTAATAAACCCAATAATAAAGAGTCCATCCTAGACGGGATTCTCATTAATAATCACCAACAACACTCCAAAGTAGGAACCCTCCCAGATGATCTAAGTGATCATTCTCTACAAAGTAGGAACCCTCCCAGAAGATCTAAGTGATCATTCTCTACAAAGTAGGAACCCTCCCAGAAGATCTAAGTGATCATTCTCTCACTTACATAATCAGGAAAAAGTCTAGCATTCCCAACCCTACCATGTATAGAACAATCTCTCTCTCTCTGCTTTTTCCTGGTAAGGGGTCGCCACAGCGGAACTCCGGTCCGCTAATGATTGGCAGTAGATTTTTACGAAATGCTGAGGTGCCAGCTCAACGCCCAACCTTCAACGAAGGCATGAACATTTACGCACACATGTCTTTTGAATGCTATCCAACCGCAGGGAGGACATGCAGACTCCACACAGAAGGCACTCCCAAGCCAAGCTGAGAATCGAATGGGAGAACCTCTTACTGTGAGATAACAATGCTATACCACCATGGTATACCATATATAGAACAATAAGAAGCAAAAAAATTTTAACCCTGATCACTTCCAAACTGAACTCAAAGCATGTGATTGGTCACCCATAAAACATCTCCCACTTGATGAGGCTGTTAACTACTTTAGTCTGAAATTCTTAACAATTCTGGACCACCATGCACCAAAGAGATCTATCAAAATTAAATCTAAACCTGTCCCATGGCTTACTAATGAAACCAGAAAAAAAATACAGCATAGAAATATAGTCTGGGCACAGTGGAGATCAACAAAAAACCCCACAGACCAACAAAAGTTCAGACAAATAAGAAATGAGACAAAAAAAGCTATGCTTGAAGATAAAAAAACTTTTACTGCCATCTCCAGCCGAACTAACCACAATAATCAACAAAAGTTCTGGTTCAGCATAAACAGCTTACTTCATCCAAGCCAATCCACTACACCACCCCCTATTGGGGCAAATCCTGACAATCTACAGCAAACGGCAAATGCTTTTAATACCTACTTCACAGAGACCATCCAATCACTAGCTAATCAACTTACAGCTGATGGTTCTGCTCTCCCAACCTTTGCTGATAACTCTCTCCAATACTCCACTTGCAACCAGTCCCAACCTCCCTCATCTGCAACCTTTTACACAAGCTAAAACCAACTACCCCATCAGCTGACCAGCTACCTGCTGAATATCTGGCAAAAAGCAGCAAAAGCCATAGCATATCCTATATCACTGTTGATAAATAGAACCATACAAGAAAACATCATTCCAGCCATCTGGAAAATCTCCCACATTATTCCCCTACACAAGGGTGGAAATTCCATACAATATTCTAACTACCGTTCCATAGCATTACTCTCCCCCTTGGCAAAAATAATGGAAAAGTACATACATAGACAGTTACTAGACCATCTACCTTAGAATAATCTTCTGCCTAAGTGTCAGCATGGCTTCAGGCCCTTCCAAGGCACAACTACTGCTCTCTTATCCTTCACAGACTGCATCAGTTCTAACCGTAATAACAATGTTCTCTCTTCGGCACTTTTCATCGACCTTTCCAAAGTGTGTGACATGGTCAACCATGATCTATTTATTAATATACTAAAATCCTTTTCTCTCGATAAAATGGCTTCTAAATGGTTCCAGTCCTACTTAGAGACTAGACAACAGGCTGTCCTATGACCTATCATCTCATCTCCCTGTTACCTTAGGTGTTCCCCAGGGCTCCATATTAGGCACCCTCCTTTTCTCAGAATTTATAAACTACCTAAACCAAGCTATACCCCAAGCTAACTGCATACAATATGCAGATGATTCAACAATAATCTGCTCAGCTAAATCTCAATCCCAACTACAGACTCTAACCCAAAAAATGTTTAGTATAACAGAGAACTGGTTTCTACAATGCTGCCTCCTATTGAACCACAAAAAAAAAAAAAAAAAACAATCTCTTGCTCTTTACTCCTACCAGGAAGTCACTCTCACTTAATTTCTCAAACTCATCCAACAATGGCATACTCATATCCCCTGATCCAACAACTAAACGTTTAGGGGTTACTATTGATAACAGCCTGACCTTTGATACCCACAACAACAACTAAACCTTTAGGGGTAACTATTGATAACAACCTGAACTTTGATACCCACATCAACAATACCATAAAAACTGTTAACAAGAAACTAGGATCTCTTTACAGGATTAAACCTGTCCTCTACCCACTAGCTAGAACCACTATTGCCCACTCCCACCTTATCTCCACACTTCTCTATGCTTCCTCCATATATACAAACCTGTCACAATATAACCTGAACAAGCTGACCAACTCATAACAACACTGCCAGATTTGTCACTGCTTCTCCTGTCAGGAGCCATCACTGCTATAACCTGAAACAACTAGGCTGGCAAGAGCTCCAGAATCAGATTCACTATAACCGACTCGCAATTGCCCACAAGACTCTCTACCAACCCACTAATACCCCAATTCTTTCCAGCCTCATTACCCAATATAAAAACCTCAAAACATTACGATCATCTAATAAACTACTTGTATCAACATGTAAATCTAAAAACATGGCAGGAGATGCCTTGTTCTCTAATGCAGTGGGAAAAAACTGGAACCAACTCCCTTACGAACTTACATCACTGTCTTCTTTTACACTTTTTAAGCACAATCTGAAACTCTATCTGAAAACCCATTGGTTATGTCCCTGTACAAACCCTGACTAATCCTATCTGGCTCCCTTCTCTCTCTTGCTATAGACCTTATATCTGCTCTGACTTTTGTCAGCATCCCCCTATTACTTATCCTTTACAAAGACACATCTTACCCTTTA
Organism: Protopterus annectens; assembly: GCF_019279795.1. Classification (NCBI taxonomy): domain Eukaryota; kingdom Metazoa; phylum Chordata; order Ceratodontiformes; family Protopteridae; genus Protopterus; species Protopterus annectens. Next base: position 74,300,619 of record NC_056746.1, read on the forward strand.
CAGCTAATTTAACTTGTATAGCCAAGTCTTTTGTAAATAGAGTGTAAAATACTTCATCTAATTGCTTCCAACAAATTCTGTACAATCTGTGAAAGTTGTTTTTTTTTTTTTTTTGCAATTGCTGAAACTTTAAGTATGTATCTGTACCATAACTTGTTACCTAACTTTATGTTTAAACTGTGTACATTTTTGAACTGTTGAAACCAAAGTTTCTACCTTTACCTGAATAGCTATACTGATGTAACTTTTTGGAGCTTATCTCCCCGGGACTTCACTGAAAATACACATGCATCCAGTTAGACCATCCCGGTCAACAAATGTAAAATAAAATAAATAATTAAAATTATCACTCTCATCCTCATAAGAAATATACCGGCTATGACTATGAACAACACAAAATGACCAGCTAGTTATTTTTGCATCTGTACCTGTGTGTCTTGCATATTATATGAATGCAAAGGACTATCAATGAGTTTTGTCCATAAAACTTCTTTAGAATTTTGTACTAGCATGTTAGTTTAATTGTATTTATGACTATTATAATACATACTTAACATCTGCTAAGAATAAAACAGATATATTTATTAACTGGTTGAAATCTTGCCTGAGGTTATATCAGCGTTCACTTTTCCATTTTTTCTGTGTACCTCTGAGTCACTGAGCTTATATTGGTCATACTAATATACATGTATTATACCATATTACATAACACAACATAACTATAAGCATAATTTACATTATTAATAACTAAAATTGATTTATTGCATAACTGTTGTGCTAATGTCTTTATTATTGATGTTTCTTCATTTATACTCTACAATCATCGACAAAAGCAATCTATACACTTTAACAACTCAGTCAATTATGGATGGACAAAAGGAAGTTAATACAATACATATAACTTGATAATGAATTTTATAAACTTTACCTAAATAAAAACTGCTGAGACTTTATTTTAGTAAAACAGAAACATACAGTGGCTTGGAAAGATTTAACAAGTGAATTAGTGATGCATGTTGTCTTAATACCACAACATTGCAAATATTACTTCTTTGCTGTAATATATTTAGAAATAGGTTACCTAAAATGTTAATTTCTTACTTTCAGTAAAAGCAGTTTGAGCTCTTTGGCAGCAAGTATATTCATTGGTAGATACAATTCAGACAGTTGGCTACATCTGGAAAAAGAAGGGAGATTATCAATTATCAGACAAGTGGCTACTTTTCTAGTACCCCAAGTCATTAAAGACAAGCTAAACAGCCAAAGTGCTTCATAGGAATGCTAAATGGATTTGCACTTCTTACTTGAGAGATGCTACTCGGTACTTTCTAATCAATGAAGAGTGCATCTCAAATATAGCTGTAAATGATAAGTGTATCTCTAAAGTATTAAGCACTCCATTGATAGAAAACCTGCACTAGAAAAGTAATATCAAAAGTGGACATGGAACATCTTGAACTTTCTTCCTTACTGGGATAGAAGAAATATGAGAAAAAGAAAATACACAAAAGTTTAATTTGTTAGCAAAATAACATTTTCATTTTATGGAACACAAAACAATGAATATATATATATATATATATATATATATATATATATATATATATATATATATATATATATCTATATATATATATATATATATATATATATATATATATATATATATAACTAAAATTAACCGCACTCAAAAAAATTGAACGAAGAGAAGAAACTTTAACTAAGAAATGAACTTCGTGACAATAAAAGCATTCAATAAAATAGTAAATAACACCAACAACTCTTGTAGAACTTTAGCGCTTTCGTCTTATTTATTATCAAGACTTCTTCAGAAAGACATGTTTCATAAGTATGAGCAACCATTTTCACTTCCTTTATATACATTAGTTCTAGCAGGCTATTTAAATTAACAACAGTTCCTTTCCAATAGAAAAGCGTGAACAAGCAGGTGCTGTGTGCATTTTCATTAACATTACAATTGCAGTTACATAAGGCAAATTGGTCAGACAGTAATAGCCTTGTGGTGCCGTGTGCATACTAAAAGGCATAGTGTGCAAAAAGGGATCGTGTGCAAAAAAGGGATTGTGTGCAAAAAGGGATCGTGTGCAAAAAGGGACTGTGTGCAAAAAGGGATTGTGTGAAAAAAAAAAAAAAAAAGGTTGGGGGGGACCAGGAAAGATGACAGTCATGCTGTGATGATTCTAATATAAACACGTAACTTATGAGTGTTTGCCTCCAAAGGTAAGTAAAGAAGGAACGGGGAAGGTGGAGGAGTCAGGTAGAGAGTCCTACTATGCTTTGGCATCGGTGTGTGTGTAGAGAAATGTGTGGATATGCCACCTGATGGGGGAGTGGGAGGAATGCGGTGGGGACTTGAGGGGGGGCTGTTAGGGGGCCGCCCATGACAAGGAGCCTATGAATAACAGTGTCCCCCAGAAGACTGTCCGTGCAGATGGTACCACCCGTGGGCTGGTTTGGGTGGTATCACCCCTTGAATGGCTGCGTGAAAATGTGAGACCGGGGGGTATAGTTGGTGGGGTCAGCGGGGGCTAGCCTGGTGATTGGGAGCATGTGTGTAGGGGGTATGGGGGAGTCAAAAGTAGAGAGTGGGAGCATGTGTGCAGGGGTATGGGAGTCAAAGTCAGAGAGAGAGAGAGAGAGGAAACACATTATATTCACTTGCACAGTTGTAAATCCATAAACACATTAAATCTACTTGCACAATTCTTCAAACTTAATGTGTTTATGGATTTACAACTGTGCAAGTGAATATAATGTGTTTCCTCTCTCTCTCTCTCTCTCTCTGACTTTTGACTCATACCCCTGCACACATGCTCCCACTCTCTACTTTTGACTCCCCCATACCCCCTACACACATGCTCCCAATCACCAGGCTAGCCCCCGCTGACCCCACCAACTATACCCCCTGGTCTCACATTTTCACGCAGCCATTCAAGGGGTGATACCACCCAAACCAGCCCATGGGTGGTACCATCTGCACTGACAGTCTTCTTTTTGTTGCTGGATCTTAGTGGTTTGATGGTGCGATATGGTTGGAGTAGATTCTGGAGGGATGGGACATTTAGTGCATGGTTTACTACTAGTTTGTGGGTGAGTGAGAGTTGATACCATTGAAGGAGGTGAGGGAGTTCAAGCCAGCCCAGTTCAGCAAGTGAGAGACAGTGGTGACTATGGTAGGATGCCCCTGTGGCAAATTTGGCGATTTTGTTGTAGCAGGTCTCTAGCTTGTTTAGATCGAATTGCCTTAAGTTGGTATATATTGGAGAGGCATAAAGTAGGGTGGAGATAAGGTGGGAATTTGCTACTGAAATCTTTGCTGCATTGGTGAGAAGTTGCTTATTTCTGTATAATGCTCCTAGTTTTTTGTTGACTTTTTTATGGTCATTTATATGTGAATGTCAAATTTTATTTTATTGTATATTTCCACTCCTAGCAATTTGGTGTGTTCTGTTTGGTGTCTAGTGGTGTTGTCTTTTGCTGTGATGTTAAAGTGAGAGTTGTTTTGAGTATGTTTGGTGGGTTGGAATATGAGTAGTTTAGTTTTGTTTGGGTTGAGTATTAATTGGGCATCGGATAAGCAAGTTTCAACAGAGGAAAAGGATTCCTGTGTGACTTTTTGCAGTTTGGGTAGGGACTGGTCTGAGCAGATGATGGTTGAACCATCGGCGTATTGTATGAGTGTGCCATGTTTGGTGGCAGAGGCTAGATTATTAGTGAAAATAGAGAAGAGTAGGGGTCCAAGTATGGATCCTTGGGGAACCCCTATAGAGACAGGTAGTTGGGGAGATATGTCGTTCTGCCATACAACGGATTCTTGGCGGTCAGACAGGTAACTCTGAAACCAGTTGGTGACTGATTGAGAGAAGGATAGGTTATTGAGGACAGAGATGAGTTATTTGTGTGGGGCCATGTCAAATGCTTTAGATAGGTCTAGAAAAGTAACAGAGGAGAGATAGCCATCATTTTTCTGCTGAAGGATAGTGTTAGTAAAGGAGAGTAAGGCAGTGGTGGTGCTATGGTTTGGTTGGAAACCATGCTGAGTATTGGAAAGGAGGTTGTTAGTAAGGAGGTAGTCTGAGACCTGAGAGTGAATGCATCTCTCTAGTATTTTGGAGAGTGGAGAGAGAATAGCTATGGGGCAGTAATTGGTTAGTTTTGTGGAGGGTCCACCTTTGTGGAGGGGAATTATATGTCATACTTTCCACAGTGTGGGAACATAACTTTCTGACAGAGATCGGTTAATCAAGATGGATACTGGGTAGGCCAGAGCATCAGCTGCGATTTGTAGGTATTCACTTGGAAGGTTGTCTGCTGCTAATTTGGTGGGCTTAAGTTTAGTTAAGAGTTTTTTTATGTTGGAGGTAGGTACAGGAGAAAAAGAGAAGGCAGTGACGAGATTACTACTTGAAGGTGTAGGTTGGAGGGGAGGGGGGTTGTATTGTTTAGCTAGTGATAGTATGGTTTGTGTAAAGTGTGTGTTGAATGAGGTAGCAATATTTTTGGAGGAGTGAGGGATGTTAGGAGGAGGGGTACTGACTTTACCTGGGTGGAGGATGGAGTTTATGAAGGACCAGAATTGTTTGGGGCTGTGTTGGGAGGAGTGTAGGGCAGACTGGTAGTATTGGAATTTGTCCTGTTTTATTAGCTTTTTGAATCTATTGTGTAATTCTAGGAATTTCTGTCTAGTTGAGGGGGTTTTGGTTTTGTGCCAGTGCTCCCAGGCTTTATCCCTGTTTTTCATTTCTGACTTAGTGGTTTTCTGTAGCCATGGGGAGGGTTGTGCTTTGGTTCTGGAAAGTCTTATGGGGGCATGGTAATTAAAGATGCTCAGGAAGGTAGTATTAAAAAATTCAACTGCGCAATCAAGACTGAGGTACTTTAGAGGATGCCAGTTACATTCTTTGAGGGATGAGATGAATGTGAGTGGGTTAAAGTTTAGTTTTTTACGTATTTGACAGTAGATGACAGGTATGATATTATCATAACATGAACTGTAAACCATAAACCAACATCAATTGCCTTCATAATCTTCAGGGCAGCATGACAACTCACCCTGCTTGATCACACCTCAGGGCAGGATACCTGCTTACCCTGAAACATCTTCCACCAGGGCAGCATACCTGCTCAACCCCCCCCCCCCCAAATTATAGGCAACATACCTGCTCACCTTTAAACCACACAGCCATTGGCCAAATCAAATCACATTCCTTAGAGGAGGAACAGAAGAGGACAATCCTGTCCCTCTTTTCCACTCCAAACAACCAAATCTTCCTTCACATCAAAACAGGAGGGTGGGAGGGCCACCATCTCATGCCAAATGTAACTAGTTCCTTTAGCTCCCAACACTTAGATCATCCTAAGTCCCACCCTTCCTTACCTCACTTCCTTAACTACTCCAATCCCCTTCCACTCCTTCATTACCCTGACACTAATTCTAATCACCCAATCACCTACTCCCCAGTCTTGCCCCCCCCATCCTTTACTCATGGGTCCAGGACAACTTAGTTTGGCCCAAACTACATCTGTCCTGGCCCCCCTTTGAACAAACCACTCTAAACACATAAAGCCATTTGACGACCTTTATTGAATATTATCATAACATGAACTTTAAACACATAAAACAACATTAATTGCCTTCATAATCCTCAGGGCAGTGTAACAGCTCACCCTGCTTGATCACACCTCAGGGCAGTGTACCTGCTCACCCTGAAACCTCTTCCACCGGGGCAGTGTACCTACTCACCCCCCCAAATAATAGGCAGCGTACCTACTCACCTTTAAACCACACAACCATTGAAACCACACAACCATTGGCCAAATCAAACCACATTCCTTAGAGGGGTAACAGAAAAGGACAATACTGTCCCTCTTCTCCGCCACCAGCCTGATCCCAGGCTGTTTCCCCTCCTAAACCTTAACCTGCAGCATATCCTGTAAAAACAGCTTCAGATGCAAATTAAAAAGATCCAAACCAAATTCATTAAGATGAACCCCATCCCTATGGTACCAACCTACCTCTCCTTGCCCAAAGTCTCCATGCTGAATGTTATGCATCCCAGGAGTTCTTAACTGCTTCACCAATGTATGATTAACAAACCTCCTAGCTTTTTCAATTGCCTTATAACTGTATGCATACCTCCAACATAAGCGATGAATAAACTCCGACCACAAAATTTCCATACATGGATACCCAGCCTTTAGTCTTAACAAATCCTGCAAAATAAGCTCCGCTAAATGCTTCTTGGACAGAATACCCAAATCATTACCCCCCCCCCCCCCCCCAATGAATTATTATTATGCCAGGACATCCTAACTTCAATTTAGCCTTCTCAAATTCAGACATTAACCTATCCCAATGAATACCCCTATCCCCAAGTCAAGAGACAGAGCATCCTAAATGAAATAAACCCAAATTTCTTCTATCCTCCCTGATTAAAGCACGCTTCTCTGCCCAGTGGACATATGAATGGCCCAAAATGAGTATACGTTTCCCTAAAAAAAGGAGAAATTTATGTTAATAAACACAATCACTATTATCTTATATAAGATAAAAACGCATTTGAGGACCACCTCCCCATTCTTTTAATAAACTCAGTTGAACTACTCTGTATAGCCAAATCCGAAGCCCTCCCAATTCTAAAAGAGTGGGCTGCAAACTTCTCAGCAGGAAATCCCATACAACCCAAAATCCTCCTCATCAAATTAATAAGTCTACTACTGGAAACTACCTGGCCATCCCTTGTACAAAAAAACAACCTATCTGAACACCCCAACCTCCTACTCCTGAATTCTCTAGCCCAGGCTACCGGGCAAAGGCTAAGATTTCTATCTGCTTTGATCACCACTGTACATCCCCTACCAACTGATCTGTCTTGCTCTTCTATAATACAATGTTATCCTCCCTCTCAGCTACATTTCCAACATAATGAATCTAACAATTCCGATACCCACAGGTACATAGTGTGCCCCATATGAAATAATCCAATGACCCACCCTGTAATAACCGTAACCCCTGTAACAAAATCTTCAATATTCCCCTTGTAATTGGCCATTGACTATCTCTACTCTCCACCATCATGCTCCTCCACCCTCTCAACATATGCCCCAATGTCCAGGACTTTGTAAAATCCTGCAATCCCCCCAAATTAGCAAAATTTCTAATAGCTGCCAAATCCACTTTGACTGTCTGCAAGGCCTTACCTTTCTCCCAAGCACTAGCCACATACTTTAACAATAATCCTGATGACCACACCCTTTCGTTGTCTGGCAATTGCAAAACAAATTGATTAAAATCAAAAAGAACCCTGCCGTATGCCTTCTTTGTAGAAGAAGCCCAAGAATGCTGCACCAAATGCCTGATTATCCTGCCGCAAGAATCCAAACTTCCTCCGGCAGTGTATCCGGCACCTCAACCACCCAAGGAGCCAACCCTCAAAACCTGCAAAACTGAAAGTGGGACAAACTATCAGCAATATCATTCTTAACCCCTGGCACATAGGTTCATAGGTAAGTACTAGGCTATCTGCCCCTGGGCATTTATAAGCCTAGCCACAGAGTGATGGCTTTCGCCTCCCCATTTGCGCCGCTGTAAAAGAAAAATTTATTAACAGGCTCTGCAATGCCAATTTTCACAATACCATCAACAACAATTCTGCCCTAGCTGTCTTCTTTTGCAACACCTTCACCAGAGCCATATTATCAGAATAGAAAACTACCCGCTTGTTCCTCAACTGCTCCTTCCACACCACCAAAGCTGCCCAAATCAGCATTAACTCTAGAAAAGCCACATCGCACCTCCATTCTTCATTCCAACCTTGAGGCAATTCCACTGCAAACCACCTCCCTCCAAAATAAGCCCCCATGCCGATACCCCCCCACCACATTTGTAAATAACTGAAGTTCCTCCTGACCCACCCAATCTGATTGCCAAAAGGATATCCCATTACATTTTTGCAGAAAACCATCCCACAACGTCAATCCTCCTGCACCACCTTGGTCACCCTCACCCAATGATGCTTGCTTCTATCCCGTTTCAACATATAAGCTAAAACCCTGCAAAATGTCTGCCCTGGATGCACTGCTTGACAGGCAAAGTTCAGCAGCCCCAACAGTTCCATGACTGAATCTTATTCTTGGCCACCATCCCCCGTATGGCTGAGCACAGCCTCTCTATCTTATCCTTAGATAAGCAAAACAATCCCTGTTCTGCATCTACCCTTAACCCCAGAAACTCCAAAGCTCTTGCCGGACCTTCCATCTTATGCTGTGCCAATGGTACACCCAATTCTTCACACATGCTTTTAAATCCCTGCAACTCATATTGAGCCCCCACCCTCCCTTCTCCCACTAGCAAAATATTGTCCAAATAATGCACTGCCTTCTGCGTACCCACCCTCTGATTCCAGATCCAATGTAAAAGGGTATTAAATTTCTCGAATGTTGCACATGCCACAGAACAACCCATCGGCATAGCCATATCAAAGTAGTACCTATCACCAACCTTCATCCCCAATAACGGCCAATCCTCCCTACTGATGGGCAACAAATGAAAAGCTGACTCAGTGTCAACTTTGACCAGCCACGGCTCCCGAAATTCCATGATCACCTTCACTGCATCATCCAAAGAGGCGTAATGCACCTTAACTTCCTCATCTGCAATAAAATCATTCACTGATCCCCCTTCCGGAAATGAAAGATGATGTATCAATCTAAACTCCCCAGGGTGTTTCTTCAGAAGTAACCCCAAAAGCGACACCTTGTAGCTAACAAAAGGTGGATTATCAAATGGACCCCACAAATGCCCTGCCCTACATCTCCAAAGATGTCTTCTTTCCCTTGCACTGAACAGAGGTTCTTACAACTCCCCCCCAATCCCACAGTGGACTTTATAGGAAATCCCCGCTGAAACCCCTGTATGACCTCATTCTTTAGGGCAAGACCAGAAAACCGCTAAAGCATCTCCTCCAACACCTCCACCTTAATAGGGAAGGGCACCCCCCCCATTGCGTCTAAAGGATCCAAATCCCCTGGATCCATGAAAATTATCCCTACCCCAAGCTGGCTGTAACCCCTGAGAGGCAAGAAAGTCACCCTCCCGCCCCATACCATTGTTGTTCTATGACCCAAAACCCTGCTGTCCGCAGTAAGTCGCAGCATGATTTCCCCCACATCTTTGCACCCGACCCATGAACAAGTACCATTGTTAAACTGCCAACACACTCCACCTGCATCACCCATGTTCATTCTCCTATTAAACCCACCAAAGCTGTCCATCATCGTAGCTAACCATATATCAGGGTGACGTACCTCCCAATGCAAGGACTGGTCAACGGCTTTCCGTTTACAGAACCGTTGATCATACCACAATCATGCATTCCCCGGCCTTAAATGTTGTGCCTCCTGAATGGTGAGCAAGTACCCCAAAAGGGGCAAAGCCAATGCTCCATCCTTCTCCAGCTGCACTGCCATGTTATAAATAAAAAACGGCCACCCAATTGTCCCACAACCTAGGTCTAAGCTTACCTGTCCTCTTCCTCCCCAATGCAACTAATGTGGCCAGCAAGTCCTTGCCAGTATCTGACTCTGCTTCCACTAACCTCTGGACCCCTTCCACATCTATCCACTCAAACACATCAACATACTCACCTTTCCAGATCTTCTCCTTCACCGTCCTCGGGATGTGCAGTGTTAAAATAACTGTCCTGTCCCAGGGCCTGAGTAGCTAACCAGTCCCCCAGCCACAGCCAAAAGTCAGATTCTGCCTCTGAGCCAGTCGAACTGTCCCTATAACCCAGATCCACTCCAGCCATTTGTCCACCCGCATACCCAACTACCTGTCCCAACCCCTTTTGCACCCTCCATTCCACTTGTTCTCCCTTTTCCAGGTCCCCATCCAACAATATTCCAACCTCATCCCCCTCATCGTCCTCACCAGCTAGTTCCCCAGCCATTGGTAAATTAATATAATTACCTGAACCTTCGCCTTGCGACTTACTGGGAACTGGGGCATCCACTGCCACCATCTGCTTCTCCATCTGCTGCCTTTTCCCCCGGCTTGGAGTCTTCATCACAGGGCACCATCTCTTCCGACCTGGAACTGGCTCCGGCTCCACCACTGCCTTGGACCTTGCCACATCCTGGAATAATTCCTCTGCCTGGGCTATGATAGCTTGCCATTGCTGGTGTAATCCTGTTACTGTTGCTATCTGCAGAAAGAAACACACAACATTAATACTTTTATATATATATATATATATATATATATATATATATATATATATTTATTTTAATTTTTTTTATAGAGATATCCTCTCCCCCCACCCCCCAGTTAAAAGAGAGGGTCATCCACAATTAAAGTGGGTCCCTCCCCTTGCCACACTCTGTGTATCCACAGTGCCATAGTATTAACCTCCCTCTCCCCTGCCATCCTTGAAACTTAATGTGAGAGATTTTTTTTTTATTTATGCATTATATAAATATTATTGTGATTTATTTATATATATATATATATATATATATATATATATATATATATATATATATATTTTTTTTTTTTTTTTTTTTTTTGTTTTGTTTTCATTGGGTCAAGCCCCAATTAACGATGCAGCCTACTCCCCAACTCCCAGCCCGCAATGTCAAACTTTTCGTTTCTCTCTCTCTCTTTTTTTTTTTTTACCACTAAATGTAAGATCTGGCCTGCCGCCACTACTGTACATGCGTGCAACTAGCCCAGCCACAAACCATGGTAACTGGCATCAGAAGAGCCCAGGAAGCAACGGAAGCCACTGCACGAACCCACCAGGGAGAAAATGACAATCTTTCACCACTACCATCACCAATAACTACAGGAAATGCCTTCTGGGCAGGGAAGCATCACGGATGCCTTACTCTTCAACCACAAAGCATCCTACCAGCAGGCCGACGACCCCATGCCTAGGAAGGACCACATGGACAGGACCGCCATTCGCCAATCGAACCCACCAGGGAGAAATTCACTATCCCTCAACACTACCACCAATGAGAAACTGCAAAAACCCCCTTCAGGCAGGGAAGCCACCACAGAACACTGTACCCACCGACCGTGAAGCCTACTACCAGCAGGCTGCCAATCCCAGACCTAGGAAGGACTGCGTGGACCAGACAGCCATCTGCTACCCACCAGGGAGAACAAAACCCCCAGGGAGAATTCAACAATCCTCACCACCAGCACCACCGAACTACAGGTAAGCCTAGTGACTTAACTAGCAGCTGCAGCTTTCTGGACAGGCCCCTCTGCCCATCACCTTCCTAACCTTCCAATCCCTAGACCACTAGACCACCACTATCGGCCCTATGGGATCCGCACCACCCAGGCCAGGGATAGAGAGAGGAAAAACACACACACACACACACACACACACACACACACACACACACACACACACACACACACACACATATATATATATATATAAAACCTATCAATCCTCCAATGCTCATTCATCACATCCAGAACCTACCTTGATCCTCGAAATACCTACAGGTCGTCTGGATGTGAGCTAGCTGTACTATCATCCACCAACTCATGCCAAATGTAACTACTTCCTTTAGTTCCCAACACTTAGATCATCCTAAGTCCCACCCTTCCTTACCTCACTTCCTTAACTACTCCAATCCCCTTTCACTCCTTCATTACCCTGACACTAATTCTAATCACCCAATCACCTACTCCCCAGTCTTGCCCCCCCCCCTCCTTTATTTGTGGGTCCAGGACAACATAGTTTGTCCCAAACTACATTTGTCAGTCTGCAGTCGATTTAACTGAGAAACATGGGACCTTACTGTAGATTGTCTGTTACATTTTTATGGAATGTTAACAGCAATGTCTTGTTATATTTTTCCCACACAAAATATATCAGATTGTTTGTTTATATACCATTTTATATAGTCAGAAACAAAGCAATATAGATTGTCATATTGTGCTATACTTGTGAAGAAACTATTCACTTTGCTGTCTATGGTTCTTAATCATACAAGTGTCACTTTTGTATTTTTTTCTTTAATATATTCTCAAGTTGTGTCATGTTTTTTGTTTTGTTTTGTCAGCATAAGAACAGGGGACCATATAATATTCCATCATAAGGTATTTTAAAAATTCAGAAAACCATAAATTTAAAAAAAGTACTTGCTTAAATGCTACGTATTTGAATGCAAGATTTAATAGGCATGAATATTGAATAATTGAATAGTATAATCCTGCAACAACAACAGAAATATTTGAGCAATAAGTTATTTGTTAATGGGATGCTTTTTATTCAAATCATAGAGGTCCAAGGTAAAAGAAGATATTCTATTAAAATGTAAATCCATTGCTCACCCTCATTCATTGAAGAATATTGTGAAATTGTTAAAAGTTCAAAAAACAGTATTACTATTATTCATAGGTACTTGCAAAAAAATCACAACACAAGCATGCAAGCAGGGCCTAATTCTTCAAAACTCGGGGGGGGGGGGCAGCATTGAGTCACCTTACAAGATGGCTGCCAAACTTAGCATTTCTGTGCTTGGCAGTTGTTTGAAATTTATTTTTGTCATTGAGTTTGGAAGTATATATGATCAGTACCCTGAGGAATGTATATCTAATGTGGACTACAAAGAAAAACAACCTGTTTTGGAACTTGAAAATTATCAACATGAAAGAAAAAAGTTGACAAAAGTTTGCAGTATGGGGAGGATATGCATAAAGAGCTCATGGCCCTGCAACTGGTGGTTGAACAAGTTAGGGAAAACAATCAAAAACAACAGCAAATTTTTAATTGTACTATGCATCAAATGGCAGATTGTGCAGAAAGTGCAGTGCAGTGAAAGGAAAATGAAATAAAAAGAGCTGCATGCATACATAGAAACTTGATTAGAAAAGCAGCAGGATTTAAAGTGCAGAACACATGGAAAATTTCAGTCACTGGGCTAAGCAGTGTGATATGTAGAACAATGGATGTGACAAATAACTAAAGGAACTGGCAGGCTAGATAAACAATTTCACAACACACAGGGCTTGTAAATTGTCTGAAAATGCTAATAGGCTCAGACACTTATTTGTAAATGCCAAAGATTTAAGCTTTAATTTTGGATTGTAAAAGTTGCAGCGTTCAGAAAGGGTTTTGTGATGGGTAGCTGTAGTTATCTGAAATGAAAAAGAGCTCTTGCATCAGCCTGGCATTTAAGTCAAGCAGGAGCGGCATTATTTCTAATACATCCTGCAATGCTCAAAGTTATCTGGAAAGGAAATGTACTGTTGGCTTAGAATGAGAGGGGAAAATTGCTGGTGGATGTAGGGTAAAGGGCATTCACTTGCTAATGCAATAAATGTTTTAATTGCTTCACTTGGCCTATCAGATGAAGGGCCTATTTATTTTATGGACCTTGAGCAAGTGTTGAGGGAGGGCAGGCATGACAGCCCTGGAAGAAAGGAGAAATAGATCAGAAAAAGAAGGGGCAACAAATAGGGCAGATTGTTAACCAGAGCAGGAGTAAGTAAGCCTGACATAAGGAGGATGGTTCATGAGGAAGACCATAGATATACAGATAACTCTGAACCCAGAAAGCTGTGAAGCTCTGTCTGTTATACTAATTCTTTATATATGTTTTTACAATTAACTTACCACCCCCAATTAAGAACGCTTCCAATTTTCTAAATAATTCACATGGTTATTTTGCTAGTTGATATACTGATATGGATATTTTGCAATTTTATACTGTTCTTTTGTACAGAACTTATAGATATTTGTTAATGACAGAGTTACAAATCTCTGTCGAATTAATAAGGGTCAGTGTTTTTCTCACTGTATTTTGAGTCACTGGCTTTGTCATATAACATGAGCAAATGTTTGCATTTACACTAGTTTGTTACTGCCCTATAGAAGTCTGATACGGACCATATTGTAATTATTCGAAACTTCTTCTTACCCTTTTTGAATCACTCCTAAGTGTACTTGCTGGGGCACTGACCTATGTTTAATAAGGATATTAACACTGCAGGAGGAAGCTGTATAAATATCTAACCCTCGTGTCACTGATTTAATGAGACATATTTGTGAAAAGCTTTCTGCTGTAAGACGTAGACTTGTCAGAAAACTCTGGAAGATGGATGCTTTTTTTTTTAATGCTTTGCTTTATGCTAAAGTATCTGCGTTTATACAGTTTATTCCAAGGTGTTGCTTATAGGAATTTGGAGCCAAGCAGACACAGTAAATATTTATTTCAGGCCCCCTCGTTTATCAGCCTAGTAGGTAGAGATCATGAGCTTCATTTGTGGTGAAGCACCAAGAAAGCAACGAGATGTGATACCAGCCAGAAGTGAAGGAAAAATCTTGTTCATTGGTTCATACTAGGCTATCTGCCCTAGGGCACTTATAAGCCTAGCCAGTGTGTGTTTGGCTTTCGCCACCCATTTTAAAATAATTTTGCTATGCCCTTTTTTGAGGTTAGTATACTGTGCCTCTGTCTAACAGTGACACAGAAGTGATACCAGGGGTAAACCTACAATCTCCCATCCACTCATCAAGATTCCTCTTGAAGAGAGTCAATGAGGGACTCTGCCTAACCTGGACTGGGATTTTATTCCAGATTGAAGGGAGCCTCTGGGTTATGAATCTGTCCCTCCAGCATGTCCTATTTATTTCAGTGCTGAGGTTCAAGTATCTCGAGCGCGTAGCTCGATGGGATTTGGATTTTCTGAGGTGCAGCATGTCCATTAATTCTGGGTTGGACATGGCTTTATACGTCAGGCACAGATCGCCTCTGAGCAGGCGGTATGCCACTGAGTAGAGCTGGAGTTTCTTTAACCGGGCAGCATATGGCATCTGTTTGAGCCCTTTGATCCTCTTGGTGAGGTACTTTTGGGGTCTTTCCAGTTGTTGCAGGTGTCTGGTAAGGTACATCCCAAAGGGGGGCATTGTACTCAATTATAGGCCTGATGAGGGATGAGTAAAGAGGCACAATGACCTCCCCTGATCTAAATATTGTGTTATCAGCATGCATTTCACTGGCAAGTTTCAAACCCAGGACCCTGTACACTACAGTCAGAGTAACAAACCCAGGACCCTGTACACTACAGTCAGAGTAACATACCACTATGCCAAATCCCCAGTTTACTGCTTGTTAAAATGTAATTTATAAGGGAAAATATATATATTTAAAAAAACAGAAGGAAATAAACATAATAATAACTACAATGTCACTCAATAGTCCTTCAGTTCCTTGAAAATTGTACCTTGGCAAAATCAGGAAAATCGTGTTTTCCTCAGAGAAACTGACAAAAATGCATACGCTACATTTTAATCAAATTGCATAAGAAAAACTCATAAAAAATTGGGCTGCTTTACAGAGTCAAAAACTTTCTCACCGACTCAACTAAAACTACACTTGCCACTGCTTACCTCCTAACCCAGACTTCTTTGTGGTGCTCACATCCTTACTAAACCTCGGGCGTCACAAAAATCAAAACTTAAACAATGCTATAACAAAGTTGCTAAATTTGCAGCAAATACCACTTTCAGAACCCACCACCGTATAGCACTAAAACCCTAAATTGTTTAGAACTACCCCATCAATTGACATATACATAACTTCTTACCACCTTAAAAATTATCCAGCATCCATCTGCTTGTCTAGCACTAAATAACATTCTACACAACTATGTTCCTAGTTAATCACTATGATCCGATGATCAAAAACTCTTGTCTGTCCACAGACCTATAAAATTTGTTGAGCATTGTCTGTACTCGGACTATGTTGCTAAGGCCTAGAACTGCTTATCTCTATCCATCAGGTCAATACCCTCCCTCCCATCCTCCAAAACCATTCTGAAAGAGTTCCTATTCAAAAGTTGTCTTTGCTATTCTCAACATCAGGATAAACCATATCCACAAATGTCAACAAGTACCTCTTCATACGTTACAGCTCCTTGCTTTCCCTTTTTCATTCACTTCCTTATTCTGTGAATTTCTCTCCCCTGTTTTTCTCTCTAAATGTACCACACGTCTGCTTTTATCTCACTTCGTATTGCAATTCCAGTTCGTCATATAATTTTATCTATTGTTAAGCAATCTTTTCATATCAAGTCTAATTTGCTATAACTAAACAGTAGTTTTTTTATACTGTTTTTTAAAGACTGTAAAATTATTTTTCTTAAAATGTTTTGCAACACTTTGGGGCTTTTCTCTCCAGGCCTCCACTGAACATGGGTTCCTACCCAGTTGGACTTTCCCAGTAAACAAAGGTCAATAACTAACTAACTAAAGAAATACATAAATAAATAAAGTTATCAGTATATGTTAAAATAGAACACATGATTTTGTTAACTAACTGGTTTTCCTACAGATTCAGAAAAGACTGAATTGTTATTCATTTACTTTGAAATTATTGCACTTATCTGTTACACGGCTAGGCTTCCCACATTCATTTTCATAATTATACCTGCTAAGACACGAACAGCACAAGCTAACCAGCTAGCTATTTCTGCATCTATATCTGTGTGTCTTGCATATTATATGAATGCACAAGGCCATCACTGAGATTTATCCATATGACTACTTTAGAATTTCAGACTAGCATGTTAGTTTCGTTGTATTTATGGCTATTAATACATACCTAACAACTGATACGACTAAAATAGATATATTTATTAACTGGTTGACAGCTTACCTGAGGTTATATCAGTGTTTTCCATTTTTATTTTATTTATTTATTTATTTTACATTTCTTAACCGGGATGGTCCGACTGGATACATGTCCTTTGTCAGCGGAGGCCCGGGGAGAAAAGCTCCAACAGAGTTACATTGATAATTAGGTACAGTAAATGAGCTGAAAGAACTTAACAAAAACATAGGCTATTTACATACAAGTACAAGACTGCCATTACTATTTCTGAGATTACTACAAATGTAACATTAATAACATATTAGCAAGGACGGTAGGCAGTATAATGACATAGAGTTAGACAGGATGCATATTTCTTTATCACAGTATACAAAGTACTTAGCATCTTAGCTAGTTGTTTATGTTTTAGTTAATGGCACAGAGCTAGTCTGGGTTTGAGCAAGGACATAGCCAGTGTGACTTGAAGTGGAGTTTTAGACTATTTTTGAATTGACTTAGAGAAATTGACTTAGAAGAATTTTTTAGTGTACCTGAGTCACTGTGCTTATATTTTTCATTATTTAACATCCCTGTTATACTAATATACCTGCACTACACCATATTACATAGCACACATAAGCATAACCATAGTTGTACACTATTCATAACTAAAATCGATTTATTACATAACTATTGCATTAATGCCTTATTTATGTTTCTTTATTTATACTCTGCAAGTTGTAGACAAAAGCAATCTACACACTTTATCCACACAATCAATGATTAATGGACAAAAGGAAGTTAATAATATGCATGTAATTTGATTAAGATATTTTGTAAACTTTCCCCAAATAAAAACTGCTGATGCTTTATTTTAGTAAAAAAGAAACACACAGTTTCTTGGGAATATTTAATATCTAAATTAGTGACACCCATTGTCTTAATACCACAATATTACAAAGATAACTTTTTTAGCTGTGATATATTTAGAAGTAAATTCTCTAAAATTTTAATGTTGTACTTTCAATAAAAGCAGTTTGAACTCTTTGGCAGCAAGTGTATTCATTGATGAATACAAATCAAATAGGTGGCTGGATCTGGAAAAGGAAGTGAGATTATCAATTCTCGGACAAGTGGTCACTTTTCTAATATTTCAAGTTAAAGAGCGAACGTGCTTCATGCTGAATGCTATAAGTGGACTTGCACGTCTCACTAGAGAAATACTTCTCACTGCTCTGTAATCATAGAAGAGGGCACCTCAAGTATGTCTGTACATGGTAAGTGTATCTCTAAAGTATTAAGCACTTCAGTGATAGGAAACCGGCATATCAAAAGTGGACATGGAACATGTTAAACTTTCTTCCTCAATGGGACAGAAATATGAAAAGCTGAAACTTTATGTTAATGTTTATTCAGTTCTTTGTAAAATAACTCAAAACATTAAATACATACATTGTCAGTTTGCAGTGGATTTAATTGAGAAACATGAGACCCCATTATATCTTACCTGAAGCATTTTTGCAATGTTATTGTCAATTTTTATTATATATTACATAAATCAAAATTTTCATATTGATTGGTTATGTCCCATTTTATTTTGACAGAAACAAAGCAGTTTAGATTGCCATATTGGACTATATTTGTTAACTGACCATAAATGTTGCTGTGTATGGTTGTTACTTATGCAGCTGGCACTTTTTTATGTTTTCTTTAATATATTCTCCATTTGTGACATGTTTTTTGTCAACATAGGAACAGGGGACCATACAATTATCCATGCCATAAGGCATTTTAAAAATTCAGAAAATCATGAATTTAAAAAAGGTACTTGTGGCCTAAATGTTATGCATTTGAATGCAAGATTTCCAAGAGAGGAATACTGAATAAATGCCCCCCTGTTTTAAGAACAGAATATTTTTGTTGAATAATTGCATCATGGCAAAATGAGCAATAGTTAGTTGTTAATGGAACATATCAACTTTTTTATTGAGGTCCTGGAGGTCCAATGAAAAAGAGGGACATTCTGTCAAGGTATATTCAGTCCTGACCCTCCTTCATTTAAGAGTATTGTGAAATTACTAAGGGTTCAAAGAACAGTATTACTCATAGGTTGTTGTTGTTGTTTGTCTTTTGGCTTTTCATGGTTAGGAGTTACCTCAGTGGAACTCCGGTCCGCTAATGACTGGCAGTGGATTTTTACGGCACCGAGTTGCCACCCCGATGCCCAACCTTTAAAGAAGGCACACCCATTCATGCACGCACCTATCTGCATGTCTTTAAATGTCACTCGACCATGGGGAGGACATGCAGACTCCACACAGAAGGCGCTCCAACTGAGAATCGAATGGGAGAACCTATTGCTGTGAGGCGACAATGCTAACCGCTGCACCACCACGGCTTATAACAGTATTACTCACAGGTACCTACAAAAATATCACAGCACAGCTATGCAACCAGAGTCTAATTCTTTTATAATTGGGTGCAGCAGTAAGTCAGTATATAAGATGGCTGCCAAACTTAACATTTCTGTTTCTGGCAGATGTTTAAAATTTATTTTTTTCATTCAGTTCGGAGGTATACATAATAAGTACTTTGAGGAAATTGTGTCTAAAGTGAACTACAGGGTACAACAACCTGTTTAGCAGTTTCTGAATCATAAACACAGAAGGAAAAGTTAAAAAAATTATCTTGCAAGTGGAGGAGATGAGTAAAAAGCTCATGGACCTGCAACTGGAGGTAGAACAAGTTATGGAAACAGTCAACAACGACAACAAATATTTGATTGTGTGTATCCAGAGTTGATTGTGTGGAATGTTCAGTGCAGTGCCAGGAAAATGAAATAAAAAAAACATAGAAACTTTGTTAGGAAAGCAGCAGGATTTAAACTGCAGAATAGAGAGGGAAAATTCCAGAATCACTGAGCTAAGGGAAGGTTTGGAGGGGAAAGAAGCAGTGTGATATCCAGAGCAATGGAGATGGTAAATAACTGAAGGAACTGACTGGCTAGATAAACAATTAGGTCGAGCACACAGGGTTGGTAAATTGTCTAGAAATGCTGATTCTGACACTTATTTGTAAATGCCACAGATTCAAGCTGAAATGTTTGATTGTAAAAAACGACAGCATTCAGGAATGGTTTTGTGATGGGACGTTGTAGAATTAATATAGTCAATGATTCTGTAGTTCAGATTTATTTGAAATGAAAAGGTCTTCTTACAGCATCCTGGCATTTAAGACAAGTAGAAGCAGAAAATGTCTAATACACCCTGTAATTCTCAAAGTTATCTGTAAAGGGAGTGTGTTGTGGGCTTAGAAATGTCTAATTAAACCCTGCAATTCACAAAGTTATCTGTAAAGGGAGTGTGTTGTGGGCTTAGAAATGTCTAATGCACCCTGCAATTCTCAAAGTTATCTGTAAAGGGAGTGTGTTGTGGGCTTAGAAATGTCTAACACACCCTGCAATTCTCAAAGTTATCTGTAAAAGGAGTGTGTTGTGGCACATGTGGGCTTAGAAATGTCTAACACACCCTGCAATTTGCAAAGTTATCTGTAAAGGGAGTGTGTTGTGGGCTTAGAAATGTCTAATACACCCATCAGTTCTCAAAGTTATCTGTAAAGGGAGTCTGTTGTGGGTTTAGAAATGTCTAACACACCCTGCAGTTCTCAAAGTTATCTGTAATGGGAGTGTGTTGTGTGCTTAGAAATGTCTAATACACCCTGCAGTTCTCAAAGTTATCTGTAAAGGGAGTGTGTTGTGGGTTTAGAAATGTCTAACACACCCTGCAGTTCTCAAAGTTATCTGTAAAGGGAGTGTGTTGTGTGCTTAGAAATGTCTAATACACCCTGCAGTTCTCAAAGGTATCTGTAAAGGGAGTGCGTTATGGGCTTAGAAATGTCTAATACACCCTGCAGTTCTCAAAGTTATCTGTAAAGGGAATGTGGTGTGGGCTTAGAAATGTCTAATACACCCTGCAATTCTCAAAGTTATCTGTAAAGGGAGTGTGTTGTGGGCTTAGAATGAAGAGGGAAAAATCAATGCTGCATCTAGAGAAAAAGGATTCACTTGCTAATGCAATAAATATTTAAATGATTTGTATGGCATAGCAGAAGAAATACCTGTTTATTTTATGGATCTGAGCTAGTGTCTTAGTCTTTGTAACCAATGTTGATTTGTAATTCTGTTTAAATTGTACTGTGGAGCTTTTCTCCCCAGGCCTCTGCTGAAAATGGGTTTGTACCCAGTCAGGCTTTAATGGTAAATAAAAGTCAAATAATATAGTGGGGGGTGGCAGGCCTAATTGCACCAGAAGACAAGGGAAACAGAGCAGAAAAACAGGGCAATACATGGTATAGGTTAAAAAGAGCAGGCACGTAAGTAAGCCTGACATGAGGAGACAGGATCATGGAGAAGACCATAGATATATTGATAACTGTGACTCCAAGGAGCTGTGTAGGAGTACTGTTATATTAGGATGAGATCTCCTTTTAAAAATTTGCACCAGCAGAAAGAAGACTGCAGAGAAAATGGAGACCTGGAGACCATACCTCTCAACCTCTTAAAGCAAGAAATCTGGACAAAGCCATTAATAAATGTGGGACAAAGGCCCAAAAATAGGAGCAATTTTTAAATACTGCTCTAACAAACTTAGAAAGTTGATAGAATAACAGGTTTTGCATTAGCATGCATTTTCTGAAGGGTATAAAGTATGAAACTAAAATACCTGTCGTTATTTTCTAACTTCAGTCTTTAATAATTTGCCACTAATTTGTCACAAAATAAAAGTTTTATGAAAATGGACCAAACATTTGAGGCAAAAAGCTGGACATTCTGCAAAAATCTGTACAGTTAAGCGGTATGGTGGAGACTCCAAGAGTGATGGAGGAAGAGGAAGGAAGAACTGGGCTAGGCGATAATTATGTGAAGAGATACAATATTGGGAGTGAGAGAATAGTCATTCTTTCAGATTGGCATGGACAGAACTCCCATGGATGCGTGGGTGAAGTATCCCATGGATGTGTGGGTGAAGTATCCCATGGATGCATGGGTGAAGTATCCCATGGATGTGTGGGTGAAGTATCCCATGGATGCGTGGGTGAAGTATCACATGGATGTGTGGGTGAAGTATCCCATGGAGGTGTGGGTGAAGTATCCCATGGAGGTGTGGGTGAAGTATCCCATGGATGTGTGGGTGAAGTATCACATGGATGTGCGGGTGAAGTATCCCATGGATGTGTGGGTGAAGTATCATATGGATGCGTGGGTGAAGTATTGCATGGATGTTTGGGTGAAGTATCCCATGGATGCTTGGGTGAAGTATTCCATGGATGTTTGGGTGAAGTATCCCATGGATGTGTGGGTGAAGTATCACATGGATGCGTGGGTGAAGTATCCCATGTATGCATGGGTGAAGTATTCCATGGATGTTTGGGTGAAGTATCCCATGGATGCGTGGGTGAAGTATTCCATGGATGTTTGGGTGAAGTATTCCATGGATGTGTGGGTGAAGTATCACATGGATGTGTGGGTGAAGTATTCCATGGATGTTTGGGTGAAGTATCCCATGGATGTGTAGGTGAAGTATTCCATGGATGTTTGGGTGAAGTATTCCATGGATGTGTGGGTAAAATATCACATAGATGCATGGGTGAAGTATTCCATGGATGTGTGGGTGAAGTATCACGTGGATGCGTGGGTGAAGTATCCCATGGATGTGTGGGTGAAGTATCCTATGGATGTTTGGGTGAAGTAGAAGTAGTGAAGGCATAAAAAGAACAGCATGGAAGTGTTTTTAGTGGACAGAGTGATACTGCAGTAAGCTGTGCAGAAACACTGCTCTTAATTACCTCTTTTTCTATTTTTATGTCTTTATTCCATCCAATATGATGAGGGACTATGTGAATCGGAAGCAGATGGGAGTGTCCATTCTTGAATGGAAAGATGCATGGAGTTGAAAGTCCCTTGAATAATACTGAGTTAGTGATTACAAGATTATTGGGCACTCTAAATTGGCCCTAGGCATGAGTGCGTGCATGTGTGTGCCTTCTGTGGAAGGCTGGGCGCCGGGCTGGCAACTCGACACTGTAAAACTCCACTGCCAATCATGAGCGGACAGGTGATCCGCTGTGGCGATCCCTAACCGGGAAAAGCCAGAAGAAGAAGAAGAAGTGATTACAAGATTATCTGTAAGCAAAGGGCTGGTTTTGAGTTATTTGGAGTTTAACCGACATACCAGATGATGTAGGTAGCTGCAATCCAAATTCTAAAAATGGTCAATGAGCAAAGATATTCTTACTGCAATGAACCCAAAGCATTTATGCATACACCTCAGAGCAGTGACCAATACAGCTATATACACAGGCAATCAGACACAAGGGACAGATTGGAACAATTTTAGGAATCCAAGTTAAAAGCCAAGATGGTGAGAAGAGGGGCAGGTTGGTGGGTGAGTGGAGAGATTGATGATGATGTGAAGAATCAAAAATCAGAAAAGGAAGGTCTAGATTAGTCCAGAGTAAGAGGAAAGATGAGAGGAAAGCCATACCAATGATCAAATGAGGGCACAGTTTTGATGTTATTAAGCCTTGCTTTCAAAATGGTGCTCTCTGAAGTTCCAGTGGACTATAAATGGAAAGGATGCATACTGAGTGAGAAGAAGGAACAACATTTGCTGATAGGAAAGGACGAGGTAGTTGAAGCCATTGATCACCTGTGGGAGGCAAAGCTAGTGGGAAAGATGAACACCCCATTGATTGCTATAAAACAGTGGATTTTCATGTGAGGGGTATAATGACAAATCTGTTCAATGGTATCATTGAACAAGGGAGACTGGATATTTCTATGGTGGAACCTGTAACAACTGTATTTTATGAAGAGAAAGTGAAAGAGGTGGATGTAAAAAATGATCACCCTACATTTATGAAAAGTAGATACCAAAGTGTTTGCATGTATTTTGATGGCAAGATTGGAAAAAGTTCTTCTGATTGTATTTAGGGATGAGCAAGTGGGGTTTACTAACAGTAGATCATCCATAGACCACTTGGTGTGCTTTTATAGATTTTATGGAATGAGCTGAAGAAAAGGACCAGAAGAAGGCAGGAATTGTGCTAACAGACATTCAGAAGGACTCTGACTGCATCTCATGGGACTTCATGACTGATACTTTGAAAGAAACCATTGGAGATAACCAATGGCTGAATGGAGTGAAAGCCCTCTACAGGGGATGGAAGTTGTGATTACATTTCAATGGGCGACTTATAGAAGAAATAACATTAAAAAGAGGAACTTCTCAGAACTGTCCATTATCACCAGGTTTATCTGTAATGTTCATTTGAATACCTAGTGCAGAAAGTAAGGGAAATGTGGATGTGGCACCACAATTACCAGGGATGTTGGAGATGTTCACTAGTTTTGATAGAGTGTCTTAGATCCTTTACTACCCAAGAGATCTCTGGTAATTTAAAATGGAATGAAACAGATGTATGTATGTCCAGAACTTCCAGAAAAGATGGGAGGAAGGTACTTTGAACTTAGGGTAAGAGACCAGAACTTAGTGTAGCTGAAAGCAAGGGTAGAAAAAAAATTTACTCATGGATGGGAAGATTTTATATACTATAGATGGAATATAAATAGTTCATTCAATGATTCTTTTGTATGTACTGAATTTTTGGAAGTATATACACACATTACCCCATTAAGCAATATTATACAGGGTATCCGACTGGTAGACGACAGATTTGTGTGGAAAAGTAAAAGAGGAAGGATCATGAAGGATAGGCTTAGGACTCATAGGAAAATGGCAAGATGGTGTTTGCTGGATTTCAGGTGATATTTGGCTACTATAAATACTGTACAAACTCTCAGGGGGTTACACAATGAAAACTTGCCATGGGTTCCTGTGAAAAGGCTTGGAGGACTGGACATTGGAAGACAGTGAGCAAAAGGTTAGTTTGTCAATTGCAATTCATGGATGAAACAGAGAGAAGAACTTGAGAGATATGGAGGAACTACCCAAAGGAGCTAGATGATAGTCTGGAAGTTTTGGGGATAAAAGGGCACTAGGAAGGAGAGGGAACTTAAAGGATAAACTGTTAAATAAATGGATATCCTTCCCTCTCCTCAAAGAAAAGTACTATTTAAAGAAAGGAGATTGCTTTTGGTTGTTGCATAGGGGGATTAGTAGAGCTGCTAATCACAGTGCTTTGGAGAGTTGCTATAAGAACCAGGAAAATACTAAATAGGTAGAGAAAGACATAGTAAATAATAAAATAGGCCTAGCTTTGAGAAATAATTGGAGTCAGGTATAAAAGAAAGGAATTTGGATAATTTACTGGCAGCTATGGTAGCAGGTTTGTGAATATATCTTGGGCAAGCTGTGGAATCAGTGTATGTGATATGGACTAAAGAATAGTTCTGGGAAGGTATATTATCGATGATGAAGTCATTAAATGATAGTCCATTTGAGGATTTGTATCGAAGGATGATGCATTAGTAGTACAGCGCATGTGCAAGGACACATTGAGAAAGGATGGTAACAATAAACATGGTGCTGGAGATGTTGGTAGGAAAATGCTGGTCAGATGCATGTGTAGTAGGTATGCAGGGAGGTGGTACCAATGCAGAATGCTGGTCAGATGCATGTATAGTAGGTATACAGGGAGGTGGTACCAATGCAGAATGCTGGTCAGATGCATGTGTAGTAGGTATGCAGGGAGGTGGTACCAATGCAGAATGCTGGTCAGATGCATGTGTAGTAGGTATACAGGGAGGTGGTACCAATGCAGAATGCTGGTCAGATGCATGTATAGTAGGTATACAGGGAGGTGGTACCAATGCAGAAGGGTACACGAAACATATGGAGTAAATGACTAGGAAGCAGGATAAAAGATTGAAATGATGTATGACTTTTTTGGGTGTATAAAGGAAGGGAATGCACCACAGATAAAAGACTACAACTTCAACTGTTCACCATGAAAGTAAGAAAGATAAAGGCTATGGAACAGAGATGGGACAGTTTGGAAGTTATACAGAAAGTGAAGTGAGGATCTGGGTGTGGAAATTATAGAGAGGTCATGTACAATGGCTGATAAGAAGATATAAAGTGATGGGGGTTCAGAGATCTGTTGACAGATCAAGAAATATGACAAGACTAGTTGATTCAACAGGAGAAATGGAAGTTACAGTGTAGAAGGAGTAGCTAGTAATAACTGCAGGTGTTGTAGCTGTAGTTAGCAATAATTGCAGGTGTAGTAGGAGTGGTTAGTAATAACTACAGGTGTTGTAGCAGTGGTTAGTAATAAGTGCAGGTGTAGTAGGAGTGGTTAGTAATAACTGCAGGTGTTGTAGGAGTGCTTAGTAATAAGTGCAGGTGTAGTAGGAGTGGTTAGTAATAACTGCAGGTGATGTAGGAATGGTTAGTAATAAGTGCAGGTGTAGTAGGAGTGGTTAGTAATGACTGCAGGTGATGTAGGAGTGGTTAGTAATAAGTGCAGGTGTAGTAGGAGTGCTTAGTAATAACTGCAGGTGTTGGACGAGTGGTTAGTAATAAATGCAGGTGTAGTAGGAGTGGTTAGTAATAACTGCAGGTGATGTAGGAGTGGTTAGTAATAAGTGCAGATGTAGTAGGAGTGGTTATTAATAACTGCAGGTGTAGTAGGAGTGGTTAGTAATAACTGCAGGTGTTGTAGGAGTGGTTAGTAGTAAGTGCAGGTGTAGGAGTGCTTAGTGATAAGGGCAGGTATAACAGGAGTGGTTAGTAATGCATGCAGGTGTAATATGAGTGGTTAGTAATGCATGCAGGTGTAGTAGGAGTCACTAAAATAAGTGCAGGTGTAGCAGGAGTGGTATGTAATAAGGGAAGTATAATAGGAGTGGGTAGTAATAAGTGCAGGTGTATTGGTTAATAATAAGTACCAGTGTAGTATGAGTGGTTAGTAATAAGTGCAGGTATAGTAGGAGTAGTTAGCAATGAGTGCAGGTGTAGGAAGAATTGTTAGTAATAAGTGCAGGTGTGGTAGGAGTGGTTAGTAATAACTACAAGTGTTGTAGGAGTGGTTAGTAATAAGTGCAGGTGTAGTAGGAGTGGTTACTAATAACTGCAGGTGTTGTAGGGGTGATTAGTAATAAGTGCAGGTGTGGTAGGAGTGGTTAGTAGTAACTGCAGGTGTTGTATGAGTGATTAGTAATAAGTGCAGGTGTAGTAGGAGTGGTTAGTAATAACTGCAAGTGTTGTAGGAGTGGTTAGTAATAAGTGCAGGTGTAGTAGGAGTGGTTAGTAATAAGGGCAGGTGTTGTAGGAGTGGTTAGTAATAACTGCAGGTGTTGGAGGAGTGGTTAGTAGTAAGTGCATGTGTAGTAGGAGTGCTTAGTAATAAGGGCAGGTATAACAGGAGTGGTTAGTAATGTATGCAGGTGTAGTAGGAGTGGTTAGTAATGCATGCAGGTGTAGTAGGAGTCACTAAAATAAGTGCAGGTGTAGCAGGAGTGGTATGTAATAAAGGCAGTATAATAGGAGTGGGTAGTAATAAGTGCAGGTGTATTGGTTAATAATAAGTACTGGTGTAGTATGAGTGGTTAGTAATAAGTGCAGGTATAGTAGGAGTAGTTAGCAATGAGTGCAGGTGTAGGAGGAATTGTTAGTAATAAGTGCAGGTGTGGTAGAGGTGGTTAGTAATAAATTCAGTTGTAGTAGGAATGATTAGTAATATGTGCAGGTGTAGCAGAAGTGGTTAGTAATAAGTGCAGGCGTAGCAGGAGTGTTTAGTAATAAGCAGAAATGTAGCTGGTTCAACCAGCACCTTGGGACAGTACTATGAGCCAGTGACCCTCAGGTCTTCAAGTGAACAGCAAAAGCAATCTGCTTATTATAGTTAGATCTACACCCTCCCAGTTCTTCCATTGAAGATAAAGAAAAAAAAAGATGTTCATTCTACCAGCACACCAAACAGATGGCCAGATACATGGCACAGCCCTACTCCCTCCAGTCCCTGCCATTATGGTCCTGTTTCTCTGTCCTGCCTCCAGCTCTCCTTTAACTCACGCTATTAACATAATATTATTATTATTATTATTATTATTATTATTATTATCATGTCTTCCTTTAAACTATAGTAAACAGTTGCTACAGTTTAAACCCTCCATGCACATAGCACTACAAAAATATTTTTAGACTGTAACAAACTGATTGCTACACATGTAGCAAACAATTGCTAGAGCTTAGACCACACAAGGAACACTATAGTGCTCAGGTTTGACCACAAATGCAATACTGGCTTTTAGTAGGAGTAGTTAGTAATAAGTGCAGCTAGAGCAATTGCTGGAGGCATGTTACACCATACTCAAATGGGGGTAGCTTTCTGAAAATGAACGGCAAAGAAAAGTAGGTACCAGAATATTGAACCCGGTGATTAATACATCATAAATTTTGTAAAGGGGAAACTTGGGGAAGAAATGTCATAGCCCAATTTTGTGGGGGTAGAGGATTGTGGATATGCTTGAGCTGTACATGACTAGTGAAACAAAAAAATCATATCTATTGAATTAAGATACAAATGACATGCAATGGGTTTGGCAGTCAACTGAAGAATGTATAATTTATATGTGAAAATGTTTATATCAAACAGTATTGCTTTAAAAACTGTATAACATATCAAACAATAAAAATGACAAAGTCAAAAAATATAATTCTTCAAAACTGCACAATCTAAAAAAAATGACGTAAGACCAAAGACAAGGGGTTGGATTTACCAAGCTTTGCTACATACCTTTCAACTGTCCAGATTTTCGCAGAATGTCCAGATTTTTACCTCATATATTTGGTCTGTTCCTCATAAAATTTGTGGTTTTCTGGCAAATCACTGGGATGAACTGAGGATTGAAGTCACTAAATAATGACATACATTTGAGTTTTAGACTTCACATCCTTCAGAAAATGTATGTTAAAACAAACCCTGTTATTGTAGCCACTTTCTAAGTTTATAAGAGCAATACTTAAAATATATCCCTATAATTGGGCCTTTGTCCCCACATTTTATTGGACTTTGTCCAGATTTTTTGCACTTAGAGGTTAAGAGGTATGCTTTGCTACATTGTGCTAAACCATTTTGTGTGATGAGCATCCATGCACAATGTGTGTGGGATTCAAAAAACCAGGCTAAGTGATGTGGGATGGAACAGATGCTAGTTATCTACTGAATGTACTATGTTCTTCATCTGTAACTATGTTTGTAATATTTTAATTGCTAGGATTCTTCATCTGTAACTATGTCATTAATATTTTAATTTGTGGAGCTTTTCTCCGTGGGCCTCCACTGAAAATGGACCTGCGTCCATTCAGACATTCCCGGTCAACAAATGTAAATAAATAAATAAATAAATAATGTGGTTGGTCGAGCTAAATGCTAATGATTTTATAATGAGGTGCTAAGAGCAATTATGAAACATTTAAATGATATGTTATGCAGCTGAGCCCACCGCATATTTGTACATTACTAAATGCACATGCTCAGACTGAGCTCATGGAGTAATGCTAGGGGTTGCCATGACTATTAAAATGTGTATCCATGCTCAGACTGAGCTCATGGAGTAATGCTAGGGGTTGCCATGACTATTATAAATGTATATCCATGCTCAGACTGAGCTCATGGAGTAATGCTAGGGGTTGCCATGACTATTATAAATGTGTATCTGCAGAAGGTTCTTATTGCAGCTGCTATACCCAATGCTGTGTGACACTGCCCCCAGAGGTGGAGGATCATCCAACTATGCCTAACCTTCCATGGTCTCAATAGCACTGACATTGTGGACTGGTATGATGTTAATAGGGACACCATCCGAGGAAATATGGAAATGTGTCAGTCTGTTCTGCAGCCCAATGAGAGTCAAGGAATACCTATCCCAGTGGATATTATGGTATGTGTACCTTTACATTTATTAGCTGCAATGACATTTTACTGACCTACTATGTGCACAGTGTTGGTATCTCAGGTCTCTACCTCAAGACTACTCCTTTAGTTTCTCAATGCCATGATTCAGCATGTGTGAGAGCACACAGGGTTCTCACGCAGCCCAGAGGAGGCATATCATGCTGGACTTCTATGATATAGCTTGTTTATCTGAGTTCTAGAGGACATAGATTGTGCCTATATTAAAATAGGGGCCCCACCTGCTGAAATGGGAATGAGGTACATGAACTGCAGGGGGTATAAATGCATCAACTACAATGTGGTCTGTAATGCATAGGATATCTACAATGTGTATATAGGCTACAAAGGAAGGTATCACGATTCCCACATATGGCACACCTGTGAGGTGTGCTTACAGTATGTTTGGGGTGACATCCTAAGGCAAATCTTGTTGAAGATAACCTTGAACCCTTGTTCATGACTCCCATAAGCATTCTACCTAATTCAATAGACCAAGGATGCAATCATGGACATTAACAAACAAGACGCATCATTAACCATGTGTCTAGGCATCTGAAGGCCTGTTTCATTGTTTGGATTTATCCATTGGTGCCCTGTCCTCAATGAAAAGAATCTTTCTCAGAAAAGGAGATTGCTGTTGGCTGTTGACTAGGGAGATTCTTAGAGCTGGTAATTAAGAGTATTTAACAGAGTTAATATAAGAACAAGGAAAAGCATAAAGATTCAGAAGGGGATTGTGCCACATGTACAAAAATAGTGTCCATGTGTGAAATGTTACTCAATATTATAATTCAGAAGAAGTTACAACTGGGTGTGCAACTGTGGGATCAGCAGTTCTCAGCACAACAGGAAATAGTGGCTGAGTCAGATGAAAAGACAGAGGAGGAGTCAGTGGCCAGGGATGATCGTGCCAGATAGAGGTGGGCACAGTATATTGTAGCACTAGCAAAGAGGCAGAATATATCACATAGTTTTATAACATAGTAACAAGGATTGCAAAGTCACAGCTGTAGGACATCAAGCATCATATAAATCAGCATACTTATAGATAGGGGATGTGGCTAGCCTACTTTTCTAGCTATATTGCCTGCATTTCTTTTTGTGTCGGAGAATGTGGCTCTTGCCCGAGCTTCATATAGCACCAGTGGTCATTTGAGTTTGAGACCCACTGCAAAAGGTAAACAGATACACTATAGTAAAAATTATTCATGCAAAAACACCACCGGGCTGTCCTTCGCATGTGTAGGCTGGCAATGCTGTGCATAAGATGTAAGCAACCCAAGTAACAATGTACAAAGGGCATGGTACAGTTATCATCATTTGCACGGGTAGAGAAGGGAATATAGGCATGTCTTCACAGGGAAGTGTGTGCGTCTGAGTGCTAATAAGTATGAAAATAAAAAGTGCTTTTATATGACGCATCAGTACTGGTATGGTGGGGTTACTGTTGAGAAGGGCAAATATCAGTGGAAGTGATG
This sequence comes from Protopterus annectens, assembly GCF_019279795.1. Taxonomy (NCBI): domain Eukaryota; kingdom Metazoa; phylum Chordata; order Ceratodontiformes; family Protopteridae; genus Protopterus; species Protopterus annectens. The sequence goes on from NC_056746.1 coordinate 74,331,656, forward strand.
TGCTTGAGCTTATGGTGGTGTGAGTGTGCGTCTGCAAGGATATAGACTCAACAGCAGCTGCAGCACTGCAGCTTGACTTACTGGAAAGCTACAGAGTGTGAATGGCAAAGAGTTCATCATCCTGTGCAGACCCCTGCATATGAGAGCTGGCTCTGACAGGGGTTGCACTGAATGCACAATGACCCTGGCTGGATGCTGGTGTGCTTCATGACCTTGAGTGACATCTGCAAGGAAATGTGTCTGCATGACAATTGCCATAACTGTGAGCATGGCCTCTGCTGGGCGAAGACACCTCCACCACAAGTTGTTGCTATGGAAGTTCTTGCACTGTGGAAGTTGGATCTTACTCATTCATGGCCATGTTGGACAACATCTGTGGATTTAGAAAATGATTGGCTCTGAGAATAGCCTCTCAACCCTGTGAACTAAGCTAGGTTACATTGCATGTTTCAAGTGTGTGGTCCATTCTACCCATAGAATCACACATGCACCCCTGTAGGTCATCATGCACACCCTGGATCACTCTCACTCTCACTGTCTCCATTATGGCTGTGGTTGCACTAGCCTGTACCTCTGTGAAGATAGGCGAAGGCTGCTAGCCTAGCCAGAATTCTGTAGATAATTCTGTCATTTGGAAATATTAATGTAAGCCACAGGCTTGTTCTCTTAAATGTGAAAAGACTGCACTGGATGTTGAACTGCAAAAATGTAACTGCACTTTGCTGTAAGAAAGCTAAGTCAAGCATTTTATGACTGTCTTTGATGTCAATTCAGAGCCAATATGTCTAGAGGGAGGCATCCTGCCTATTGTTTTAAGACCAGAGTTAATGGATAGAATTTGCATGTATAAATGTCCTTTATTGCTCTGCTTTCTGACCAGGGGTAAAGAATGTAAATGTTGTTTCTGTTAGCCTGGGAACACCAGAGAAATGTGAAGAATGATGTAATGTGAAGCAGCTCTGTGTTATCAATTTAAAGACAGAGAATCAGAAAGCTCAGAGCATTTTATCTTGAGAACATCAACATCACCAGCATGGCCTGTTTCTATATGTAAGTTATTTAGAACTGCGTTTTCTCTTAGAAATAGCTAGGAATTAGGAAGATTAAACTAAGTGTTTTTTCTGTGTTGATGTTAGAACTTTTCTACTGTATTATTTTAAGTATTTCTCTGTGATCTCTGAACTCTTGACTAGCACTGTGTAGTAAGAAGTATTATCTTGTGTTTTTATTATTTATTATTAAATATTTTTAAACCTTTCAACTGTGGCTGTTTTATGTAGAGTTAATTTAAGCTCTAGAGTACATTGCATACATATATTGATACTGTACCAAGTCACTCTAACAAGCCTTGACTTTTCAGTCACACTTACCATTTGGATAATAATATTGCACAGTAATAATTGGATACCCTTTCAGAAGGGCCTTTGATTAGCTGATATTAGTGGGTGGTGGTGGCTGGTACTACCTTTTACACTGGGCAGAAAAGGGGCACAGCTAGAGAACCTGTGCCAGCCTTCCCCAGGACTGTCTGTGTGTTTGTATATAACTCTTATCTCAAAGTCTGTGTGTGTGTGTGTGTGTGTGTGTGTGTGTGTGTGTGTGTGTGTGTGTGTGTGTGTGTGTGTGTGTGTGTGTGTGTGTGTGTGTGTGTGTCAGCTACATGGGCAGGTAAATGAAGCACTGGTTGGACAAAGAGGGTGCTGGAGGTTTTGGCTTGCCCACTAAGCTGAGATCTGGACCCTATAGCTATGACAGTGGGGATTCTTATTGGGGACCTGGAGAGAAAGGGAGAAACCAGCCCCAGACTGACTGATCTCTGTGTGCTCTTAAGGGAAATTGTACTTTACTGTGTGTGTATTTATTATCCTTTCCCTATATGGACACCCCTCACTTGTGTTAGTGATGAGGATTGAGGTCCCTTGATTGCTGGGCCAGTGCACAGGCATCATATACCCCCCCCGGAGAACGCAAGCTAGTTTTTCAAGTAACCCATGAGAAATGCTGCTTGATAGGGTTAGGTCTATATGAGTATACCTTACCCCATTCCCTGTCTTGAGAGCCCATCTACGTTGGCATTGCTAATCTCACTGTGGTGCTGCACTGGCATATCATATGCTTGCAACCCTAGGCTCCATCTTAACAACTTGGCATTTTGCTGGCTGGCTTTGTTTAACCATGTTAGGGGGTTGTGATCTGTCACTACCGTGAATTTTCTTCCATACAGATAAGGCTGACGTTTCTGCAGTGCCCACACTATGGCTAGACATTCCTTTTATACAGCTGCATAGCATTCCTCCCTGCGTTGGAGCCTATGACTGAGATAAATGACTGGGTGCTCCTCTCCCTCTGAAGAAATCTGGCTAAGTACAGCCCCCACCCCATGGTGTGAAGCATCCATCTGCACAATACATTCTTTGCTGTAATCTGAACTGGTTAACACAGAGGTTCCTGCCAAAGCTTTTTTAAGCTTCTGAAATGCCTGCTCACATGCTGGGGTCCACACTACCTTATCTGGCCTGTTCTTCCTTGTCAGGTCTGTGAGGGGAGCAGCTATGGTACTATAATTGGGAACAAACTTTCTGTAGTACCCTGCTGTCCCTAAGAATGCCCTCACCTGCTTTTTGGTAACAGGTGTAGGGCATGCCTTAATGGCTTCCACTTTGGCAGATTCTGGCCTGATCGTACCACTCCCCAATCTATATCCCAGGTAGGAGACCTCTGCCATACCCACCTGACATTTGCTGGGCTTAATTGTCAACCCTTCCCTCTGTAGCCTGCCCAGCACCTCCCTGACATGCTGAAGGAGCTCTTGCCAGGAATGGCTGTAGATGGCAATTACATCTAGGTAAGCAAGTAAAAACCCTCTTTCCTCCGGCTAGGATATGATCTACCAGCCTCTGGAAAGTCGCTGGTGCAATTTTCCTCCCATACAAGCCAAAAAGAGTCACAAAGGCTGAGTTCTATCTCGCACTGGGAGTCAAGGGCACCTACCAGTAATCCTTGGTAAGATCAATAGTTGTAAGATACTTAGCCCCACCCAGCTGCTCTCAGGCCTCATCTGTCTTAGGCATGATGCAAGCATCTGACTCTGTGTGACTATTTAATTTCCTGTAGTCCACACAGAACCTGGTGCTGCCATCCTTCTTTGGCACCAGCACCACTGGGGAGGCCCAGGGACTGTTGGAGTCTTGAATCACCCCTAGTTCCTACATCTCCCGTATCTCCTCCCTCAGAGTCTGTTTCACTCTCTCAGGCACCCTATAAGGGGCCTGCCTAATAGGACTTTGGGTTCCAGTATCCACCTGGTGCTGCACCAGGTGGGTGCACCCTGGTTTCCTAGTGAACATGTCCCCAAACTCCTGTAACACTGCTTGGATTTCCCAAACCTGGGTAGGAGATAGCTGTTGGGACATTGCTACCCCTTCCACTGAAGTGTCAGTCCGAGCATCACTGAGGAGATCAGTCACTAGATCTCCCTGCGACTCCTCCTGCAAGCCATTGCAAATGCTCAGCACAAGGGCCTCCCTATCATGGTAAGGTTTTATCATGTTAACATGGTAGAATTTGTGCCCCTGCCTCCTGACTAGCAGTTCCACCATGTAGTTAACATCACTTACCTTTCTTATCACATTGTAGGGTCCCTCCCAAGCAGCTTGCAGCTTGTTGTGTCTGACAGGAATGAGAACCATTACCCACTGCCACACAGCATACTTTCTGGCTCGAGCATTCCTGTCATACTACACCTTTTTCTGTTGTTGGGCTTCTGCCAGGTTCTCCTAGGCCAAGCCCATGAGTTTCCTAAGCCTTGTTCTGAGGTTTAGGACATAAGACAAAACAGACTCCTTGTGAGATTCACAGTCACCTTCCCACTCATCACAAATTAAATCTAGAGGCCCCCTCACCCTATGCCCATACAGCAACTCAAAGGGTGAAAAACCTGTGGATTCCTGGGGAATCTCGCTGTAAGCAAACAGATGGGGTAAATATTTGTCCCACTCCTTCTTAAAATGGTCTGCAAATGCCCATAGCATGGACTTGATTGTAGAGTTTCACCTCTCAACAAGACTATTAGTCATATGTTCATAGGTTGGTACTGAGCTATCTGACCTAGGGCCTATACAAGCCTAGCCATAACAATTATCTGGCTATTTCTTCCCACAATATTTACTTCCCTGGATCCCTGGGGGTAGTCTGTTGATGGTAGGGGTAGTCTTCATGTGTTTCACCCCACAGGGCTTCCACAGACAAGCAAGCAGGTCTAAAATGAAATTGACACCCCTGTCAGTCAGTATTTCTTTTGGGAAACCTACCCTGCTGAAAACCTCTAACAAAGCATTTGCCACCTTTTCTGCCTCAATGGATGACAGAGCCACTGCCTCAGGGTATTGTGTAGCATAATTCACTACCACTAGGATATACTATTTCCCTGTGGAACTTGGGGTACTCAGAGGCCCCACAGTATCCATGGCTACCCTCTGAAATGACTCCTCAATCACAGGCAAAGTCATCCAAGAAGCTCTCACTTTGCCTCCTGCCTTGCCTACCTTTTGGCACTGGTCACAGGTCCTGCAGTACCCTGTTACATCTCTGGAAATTCCAGGCCAATAGAAGTTCTATGTAATACATCTCTTTTTATGTTTTATGCCCATAACCTGCAAAGGGAATATCATGGGCTATGGCTAAAAGCACCAGACGGTAGGTTCTAGGCATTACCAACTGCTGCACCCTCTCACCTTCTAGCCCTCCCTCAGGGGTCTACTCTCTCTACAGTAACTCTTTGTCCCAGTATACAGAATCCCCCTTCCCTTGAGAATCAGGTGGCTCCTAGCTACTTGCTTCAGACCTTGCAATGTAGGGTCTGAGAGCTGAGCCAATCTCAACTCTCTCTTTGTAACCCTTCCCAGCTCCCCTTCCACAGGAAGTCTGGCATCCTCTGACAGTGGTGCCTCACTGTCAGCCTGGGTACTACTACTCACCTCTACCTTTGCAGTCAGTTTGTCCAAGGGAGCATCAGTACCCACAAGCAGCTGTGGCTCACATTCAGACTCACTGCTACAGAGTAGCTCCGTCCCTGAAGTAACCACCTCACCAGTCCTGGCTGTAAGTATGCAGTCTGTCTGGGTCTCCCCAGGCTACCAGACCCACATGCTTGTCTCCTAGCCTGACTGCGTGTAACTGCATAAGCACATGGTACTGCCTCTTCCAAATCCTTCCCTATCAGGACATCTGCAGGATGGTAGTTTGGTACCCTTGTTGGCTTGAGACAACCTACTATTGACATTTTGTCTTTCCCACTTACTGGCTCTATCACTATTTATTCCCTACCTTGCCTCCATAGACATCTGCATGCCACATGGCCCCATTGGTTCCATTCAAAACATTTAACCCTAGGTCCTGGATGTGTACCTGGACTAGTGGCTTCTCCTGCTACAGGCAGATTCTGTTGGGGTAGTCTGTGCTGCCCTCCATGGGTTCCTTTAGAACCATGAGTAGTACAGGGGTCCCCTTCCTGTGCAGGGATGCCCTGCTTGCTAGGTATAGGTCTCCCTTCTTCCCCAACTCATCTGAAGTACCACAATGTGTATCAGCTAACCAGATCCTCATGTCCTCAGGCAAAGTGCTAAGTTCTTATTCCCTCAGCAATAGGTCTGCCAGCCATTCAAAAGTGGTGACCTGTCATCCACTCACGTGCCTATGAAAATAAGTGCTCAGTTCAGCAACACGGTCACACACATTTTCATCTGCTTTGTGTCTATGCTCACAAAACGTTTTCCTGTAAGTTTCAGGTGTTACCTTAAAACATTCTAACAAGTGATTTTTAACAGCAGTATAATCTAATTATTCACAATCAGCAAGTTTAGACAACACAGTTACAGCTTTACCATGGAGTAAGGGGGTCAGGGACCATACCCAGAGCCTTTGGTCGACATCATAATGTTTACATACCCTCTCAAACATATGAATGAAACTATCAAAATTATCCCCCTCTGTAAACAGCGGAAGAAATTTACTGACCTTTTGAGTTTCTGGGGTCCAGTTATTCCCTTCCCCATTACCTTCTGGCAAAGAGTCAGCATCTCCTTTTTGTGCTGCCTCTGCCGCTCCTTTTCCACAGCTTCCATTTCCAAATGCCTGGCCTCCAACTGTAGTCTCTTTAGCTCCAGATGGGTTTTTAAATCCTCTGCATAAAGGTTGAGCTCTCCATTCTCTGAGTGTGATATATCTCCACTGCCAGTCTGATCACCCTCCTGGTTGCTGTTTTCTGATGGAGCTGTGACCAAGGCTACAATCAGGTCTGCCTTAGTCAGGTTTCCATGCAACAATCACCTAGCCTGGCACATCTCAGCCAGCTGGCTCCTTGTCAGCTTTCCGTACCCTTCCACTGACATGCTGCCTGTTCTCCGTGACTAACAAAGCTAACAAAAGAAATAAAACAATTGTGATCTGAACTCTGTGTCTTCACTGCATGGCTGATTTAGAGTACAAAACACTTTCAGTGATCACTGTACACAAGCTACAGGAATTCACACCATCCACACCACTACAAGCCAATTACTATTTGCCAACCCAATTAATATGTGGTGTGGATATCCCTCCACCACCAAACAATTAATATGTGACACCTGTGCACTGGTCCAGCAATCAAGGAGCCTCAATCCTCACCACTAACACCAATGAGGGGCATCATATAGGGAAAAGATAATAAATACACACACAGTAAAGTACAATTTCCCTTAAGAGCACACAGAGATCACAGTCAGTCTGTGGCTGGTTTCTCCCTTTCTCTCCAAGTCCCCAACAATAATCCCCACTGGCACAGCTATAGGGTCCATATCTCAGCCTAGTGGGCAAGCTAAAACCTCCAGCACTCTCTCTGTCCAATCAGTGCTTCGTGCCCCTGCCCAAGTAGCTGACACACACACACTTTGAGATAAGAGTTATATACAACCAAACAGACACTCCTGGGGAAGGCTAGCACAGATTCTCCAGCTGTGCCCCTTTTCTGCCTAGTGTAAAAGGTAGTACCAGCTGCCACCACCCACTAATATCATCTACTCAAATGCCCTTCTGAAAGGGTATCCAATTATTACTGTGCAGTATTATTATCCAAATGGTAAGTGTAACTAAAAAGTCAAGGCTTATTAGAGTGACTTGGTACAGTATTACTGTATACATGCAATGTACTCCCGAATTAAATTAACTCTACATGAAACAGCCACAGTTGAAAGGTTTAAAAATATTTAATAATAAATAATAAAAACACAAGACAATACTTTTTACTACACAGTGCTAGTCAAGAGTTCAGAGATCACAGAGAAATACTCAAAATAATACCATAGAAAAGTTCTAACATCAACACAGAAAAATATTTAGTCTAACCTTCATAATTCCTAGCCATTTCTAAGAGAAAAAACAGTTCTAAATAAGTTACATATAGAGCAAAGCAGTGCCGGTGATGTTGGATGCTCTCAAGACAAAATGCTCAGAGCTCTCTGATTCTCTCTCTTTAAATTGAAACACAGAGCTGTTTCACATGACATCACTCTTCACACTTCTCTGATGTTCCCAGGCTAACAGAAACTACATTTACATTATTTACACCTGGTCAGAAACCAGAGCAATAAAGGACATTTATACATGCAAATTCTATCCATTAACTCTGGTTTTAAAACAATAGGCAGGATGCCTCCCTCTAGACATATCGGCTCCAAATTTTGACATCAAAGACAGTCATAAAATGCTTGACTTAGCTTTCTTACAGCAGTTCAATATCCAATGCAGTCTTTTCACATTTAAGAGAACAAGCCTGTGGCTTACATTAATATTTACAAATGACAGAATTATAGACAGAATTCTGTCTGGCTGGGATGGCAGCTTTCACCTATCTTCACAGCCTCCATGATGGCTTTGCACATAAGATGGGTTTCAGCCTCTGACACACCAGCCTCTGGATGAGTGCAGTAACCATGTCTTCAGCAAGCACCATTATCAATGCCCCTGTTTGAACCTCTCTGCCCATGAGTTCTAGGGGGAATTTCAGGCATTTATCTCTTGGGGGCCACCACACTTCCCTGATCCCTTTGGCTAATGACATACGTGCAGGAGAATCACTCAAATTTCTCTCTCTTCAATCAAAATGTGGCTGATAAAATCTCAATAAAACAAAATGGATGCTCTTGAACCTAAAACATTATCTCATTCAAAAAAATCTTTCTTGGTTATATCTGCATATAACACTAAAATGGAGGTAGTACCACATATTAAATTAATAGACACTGTAGTAGATGACAATCTTACATTTAATCAAAATATTCTTTAAACAATTAAAAAAGATCAACCAGAAACTTGGCTCCTTTTACAGGGTGGAAAAGTTTCTTAAAGACCTAGCAAGAAAAACTCTAGCATAATCCAATTTGCTTCCAACCCTCTTATATGACTCACCTATCCTTACAAACCTAAGGGGTACACCAAGTCCAAACTAGATACCTGTTATAACAAAGTAGCTAAATTTACTGCACACTGAGCTCACCACGGCCGAGCCTTAAAACATAGAAACTGGCTAGAACTTAACTAGTTATTGCATAAACAAGGGCACATTGTCCTAAAAATTACGTGCATTAAAAATATACTATTGCCCTACCTCCCCTTATCCCAAAGAGACCACCATTCTGGTGATAAATTTCTATTAACCACTAGCAAAGCAAATAAATCATCAGGGGACTCACTATACTTCTGTTACATCTCCAAACTCTAGCAGACCATTTCTATACAAGTAAAAGTGGCTAAGAACCTTCTGGGCTACAAAATCCAGCTAAATCAAAACCTTCTCCAGTCTTGGTTATGCTGATGTTCTTCTCCACGTTGAGACCTCTAGTGAAAGCACAAACTTCTTATTATCTCTGTCTGTCTTTCCCCTCCTGTACTTCAATCCTTAGACCCCCCCCCCTTCACACCCATCTTAAATACTACTTCTCATATTGCCCTTTTTCTAAAAGCCCCATCCACCACTCTGCCTCTCGCATGCATTCTCTACATACTTATGTTAAAAATCTTCCAGATACACCAATTAGGCAACCTACAGAGAACTAATCTGCACCCTACTCTCTCAAGCATATGCTATTACCTCTATCTTGTTTATATAAATATATATATATATATATATATATATATATATATATATATATATATATATATATATATATATACACACACATATACATATAGGGTCTATATTACATTATCGAAGTTTCAAATCTTCGAATCTGATATGGTTGACCCTATAGAATCAAAATCTTGAAACATCAAAAATGTAATAAAACACAACCTACAAAAACAAACCATTTAAATGCTCTAAGCAGGGGGGCAACACCCCCTGCACCACCCATGAGGGGGGCTGTACCCCCACACCCCCCTTTACTTAAATATACCTACTCCAAGATTGTACTACAGAGCAGAAAAGGGAAATCTTCCCTTTCCATGCTGTACGGAGAGCTCCGTTAAAAGATTTGAAGTTTCAAGACTTCGATCATATGGCATCAACCACATCAGACTTAAAGTTTTGAAACTTCGATCTTCTGATATAGACCCTATATATATATATATATATATATATATATATATATATATATATATATGTGTGTGTGTGTGTGTGTGTGTGTATGCATGTGTGTTTTGTAATTATGTTTGTAACTGCTGTTTTTTTTTTTTTTTTGAGAAGTGTCTGAAATTCTCTTGTTAATATAAATTTACTGGGGTGGAGCTTTTGTCCTTTTGCCTCTGCCTAATTAGACTTTCTTAATCAACAAAATCAGCTCACTAACTAACTAAAAAAAAAATAAATGCAACAGTAAAATTATACTGAACAGTACTCAGAATACGAGGTCAGGGTTGTTTCCCCCATCCAGGTTAACAATCCTGCAGGATGCTACTTGCTATATCCTTACCATCTCACCTGTTCGGCACATTTAAAATTACTGACATACTAACACCGATTACAGTTAGCAATTTAAGTAGTGGTTAAGGCATCCATAGTATAAATGAATGGCTTTATAAGAAGTTGCACTTTCCTAATGAAATCAGATATATTAGGCTGAAGAAATTGCTTTTCAAAGTCACCTTAGGCAGGAGGTGAACTCTTAGCTCAAGTTTTTCTTCCATAGGCCAATGAGACTCTTTTCTACTTATTGTACTATATTGTGTAGACTAATCTGGCTGGGCATGATGATCATTATTGTTTCAGAATTAAATCAGGTCTCTCATCAACAATTATCATTATGACTCTGTCATAGTTCAAGTTGTAGTGAACGACCTGAGATGTGCCTCACTGGCTAATATGAAGAGAGACATGATTGAGTATGTGCCCCAGGCAGGTATGTGTCTAGTCTTCAGCAGCATATACTGCCCTCACCAATGATGATGCCATAGCATCAGCAAAAAATTATTTCAATAATTGGCTTAGTTTTTGGTGTCATTCAAAGGGGATCCAGTTCATGTCAGCCTGGGAAGCCATGGTAGACAAACCTCACTGCTTTACCAAAGACAGTTTTCACCTGAGACATCTAGGCTTTCAGCTGCTGGCAAAGGCTCTCCTTCCCCAATAGTGCCTTTTTTAGGCAAGGTCTCGAAAAAAACATACCAACGTGAACATTTCCAGTCATAGCAAAATAAGGGTCATGCTGCTAAATGGTAGGAGCTTAAACCAAAAACTGCACACCCTGGAAGCATTTCTGTCACTGGAAGATATAGATGTCTGTAAAGTCACAGAAACCTGGTTCAAGGCCTCAAAGGCTACAGTGCATTCCACACCTTCAGACCACAATACAAACATGTGAGAACAAAAGGAGGTGATGTTTCTAGCTATATTAGAGATAAATTCATCTCTCATCTAGTTAGACTAGACCACTCCACGGAATAACGCCAAGTTCAGGTTATGGCAGGTAAGACCCCCCCCCACCCCCATTCAAGTCATAGCCAGTAACTGATCCCCCCATGCATGATGATACACACAAAGCCTACTTGACCAAACTGGAGTCAATCCAAATATTACCAAACACTCTGGTTATGGGGGATTTCAATTATCCCACCATCAACTGGGAAGCCTACACTAGCCCTAACTTACTAACATAAAAGTTCTTTGATTTTATTAACTCAAATGCCCTGGAACAAATTGTTCAAACCCTGGCAAGAGGAACAAATGTAGTAGATCTGGTCCTCACTAACATGTCTAACAGATGCGCTGACACAATTGTCGTCAGACCCTCATTAGTTAAATTTGACCACAAATCAGTCAACTTCTAGTCAGCACTAACACCAGAACTCACAAAGGGGGAAATCAGACTAAAAAACTTCACCAAGGCAAACTTCCAAGGTGAAGGTATAAATGCATTCCAAGCCCCACCCGCAGATGGAAGTGGTAACTACATCGAAGCTTACACTAAAGCCCTATGCAATCATTTTCTTAAGTGTATAGACTCGGCTGTACCAGAAAGAATCAAAGCCAGAGCCCCAAGTAAAAACAAACCATCATGGCGGACATCCAGTATCAACAAACTTTACAATAAATGCAAAACGTTGCTGTTCAAGGCAAATAAGGCAACTTGTCAAATCCTCTAAGGGCTTTTTTGAGAAAAAATTTGCAAGCACAGCCAAAAATAACCATAAGGCCTTTTACAGCTATGTACGTAGCCTAAAAGGTAAGACTAACCAACGGTATCAAACACATTGACCTCACAGAGATAGCAAAAATGCTAGCAGATTGGTTTGGAGAAAATCTTACTCTCTTATCCCCTTCAAACTTATCACAATCCTTCCCCCAACGTCCTCCCCTCCCACATATCTGAAGAGCAGGTCATCAAAGCCTTGCCTAAGGCTCTATGGGACCAGATGGCATCCCAGGCTGTCTTCTAAACAGGCTAAAACTGAGCTAGCATCACCATTAAGTACCTTTTCAAATATAGCCTAACCACAGGCTTTGTTCCTGAAAAATGGAGAACAGCAATAGTTATTCCCCTCCACAAAGGTGGTCTAGCAACAGACCCATGGAATTATAGACCCATAAGCCTGACCAACCTCATCTGCAAAACCATGGAACGTATCATTATGGACCTAAATAAAGACATAGGTGCCTCCAAACCCTGGATCCTACCCAATTCACTTTCATCAAGGGCAGATCCTGCCTACTAAGTCTGGTGGATTTCTTTGAAAATGTTACCAGGACCACTGCCGAGGGCAAATTTGTGCACACAGCATACCTTGACTTGGTTAAAGGATTTTGACACAATCCCACACTCAGGCATTATTGATAAACTTAGTAAACTGAATGTAAACCCCTTTGTTGTAAGATGGTTAGCCAGATGGCTCACAAACTAGACATACACTATCAAAGTGGGTGACTCCACATCAACCAGCAGACCTGTCACCAGTGGGATGTCACAGGGGTCAGTGATGGGCACCTCCTCTTTGGTATCTATTTCCCAGAAGTTCAGGTCAAAACTAAGGGGTTTGGAGCTGACCAAGTTTGTGGATGGCTGCAAAATGGGTGCAATTATCGAATCCTTCAAATGATATCAGTATACTCCAGGAGGGTCTTATGAAGACCAACGACTGGTGTCTTAGTCACAGTCTGAAAATGAATGCAAAGAAATGCATCGTCATTCCCTTCAGCGCAAACAATGTTCCTTCACACTATCAAATCAATACACAATACCCTAAGTACCCACAAAGTGGTAAGGGATCTGGGATCTCAAGTTGACTGCAACCTTAACTTCGAACACCATGTGTCTTCTGTAGTAAGGAAGGCTTTCTATGTAGCACACTTGATTAATAAAGGCATTGCTTCGATGGCAAGATAGGTTATAATTCCTCTATACTCAGCACTAATCCCGCCCATAATTGAGTATAATGCCCCATTCAGCATGTATCGTACAAAACACCTGCAGCAACTGGAGAAATCTTATAGGTTTCTAACAAAGAAGATCAAGGCACTCCAGCACATGCCTTACACAGGCCGATTAAAGTCTGTCTATATACTGTATCATATAGACTTCTTAGGGGAGACTTATGCCCAGCATACAGAGCAATCTCAGACCTAAACCTAATGAATTTGCTGCATACCTGTAACTCAAACAGGACTAGAGCTACCCATTCTAGGGACCTAAATATGGCCTGCAACTTGAATAGGTCATGCTGGAAGGACAGATTTGTCTCCCAGCAACGGCTGCTTCTTTGGAATATGCTGCCAATTCATGTGAAACAGAGCACCTCTATGACACTGTTCAAAAGGAACCTGCATGAGTGGATGGGGCACTGTAAATTCTTAGTGGGGATAGTTTGCAAACCCCTCCTGGACATGGGTAGTCATTACCAAATGCAATCCTGAGTATTGACTAGAGTATCTGTGGTATTGCATTGGGATTAAACAGTTAGGCTTGAAATGACATCCATGTCAATAGCTTAATAACCTCCTATGATACAGTCTAGGGATCTAAACCTCTTCTGCAATGTCAACATACTTTGGTGGGACAGATGTATTTTGCAGAGGAATCCCCATCCACATAAAACTAAGTTCATCTATGTCCATTTTCAAGCGCAACCTAGGTATATATATGGGAAACAACAAATTTACCCCAGAGCTTCCCGCTGTACTATTAATGGATATACATATTTCCTGAATGCTTTATCCCATGCATGGGTACCCTCAAATTATATGGTATGATCACATTTATTCTCAATAGGAGTACTATATAATTATTGACCATGGGATAGGTAAGGCCAGTATATAGCAATATGGGATAAGTTATTTCATGCACAAAAAGGGGAAATGGGGAAACTGGCTAAGTTTAAAATGTCCTGCAAGGACAAGTAGCTTAATACTTACTTATGGACCTATGCCAATAGTTATAATACAGTGACTAGATAAGTATTATAATTAGCATATTAGCAAATGCAATCCATGGAATATATGAGTACGGTGAAAGATCGAGGCAATGAAAAACCTGCTTAACAATATCATGCAAGTATTGAAAGCAGGTAATGAACATAAATACAGAACAGAGATGACAAATAGAAATGCAGACAAATAAATATGAAATAAAAAAGAAATCTAATTATAAATATAATATATGCATACTTCTCTGACTCTTAGAGCAAGAAGTCTGTACAGAACCATAAATAATGGGGGGACAAAGGCCCAAAAATAAGGTCACTATATAAATATCGCTCTTACAAACTTAGAAAGTTGATAGAATAACAGGATTTGCATTAACATACATTTTCTTAAGGGTATGAAGTCTGAAATTAAAATGTCTGTCATTATTTTCCGACTTCAACCCTCAATGATTTCCCAGTGATTTGCCAGAAAATCACAATATTATAAGGAAACAGTCCCAACATATGAGACAAAAATCTGGACATTTTGCAAAAATCTGGACAGTTGAGAGGTATTAATTATATATGTAAGAAAACTTACGGACATCTAAGTATTTATTAAAGTATATGACATGTAATACAGTTGCTCACTGTAAAATATTTTGCAGACACATGTAAAGGATATTATAGAAAGTAACTTGAAAAGGGACTGCAACCACACAAACAAGTGACTGTTGTTGCATACAGAAATAGACCTCCATGGAGGTGCTCTGGACACCAGTGCTGTGACTAGTGAGGCATGGCAGTTGTCCAAATGGCTGCATATGCTACAGGGAAGCCACTATGGCATGGTGAAAAGTCAGGCAACAGCTTGCAGCAATGATCCTTGGATGTATGATACCTAGCACAGTTGATTATCCATTGGTTCTCACAGCATGTACTGACTTTGGTAGATGTTAGATGTACCAGGGATGCAAAATGGTGTTCACTGCGCATGTGGACAACACTGGGACACACAAATGTGACACAACCCATGACAGCATGGGTACTGTAGGGCAACAACTTCATATACCTCTTAACTGTCTGCATTTTCATAGACTGTCCAGTTTTTGCCTCATATTTTTGGCCTTTTTCTCATAAAATGTGTGGTTCTCTGACAAGTGTTTGAGGACTGAAATCACTAAATGAAAACATTTGAGTTTCAGATTTCATATGCTTCGGAAAATGATTGGTAACACAAAATATTTAATTCTAGCAACTTTCTAATTTTATAAGAAAAATATTTACATTTTCTCCCTATTGTCAGGCCTTTGTCCCACCATTCTTTTTGGCTTTGTCCAGACTTCTTGTGCTAAGAGGTTGAGGGGTATGCAGCTGTATAGTAGTTACTGTCAAAGGTGCATAAGTCCTAATGGAGTCATACAATAGGTGATAATATGCCATGATATACAAACACTAACAGGCAACAGAGTCATGAAGGTGCACTTCTGCAAACATCCCACTGAACCTCCTTAGGTTGTTTGTAATAGCATAAGAGCAATGTCAATAAACATGCATGATGATCGCAATGTAAGGTAACTGTGATATATCCCCTACATATCCAAACATCAAGGTGTGTAAGATAATTATGTTTCACTATGTGGACCACGCATCAGCAATGTTAATACATAAATGACCAAGACATTGTGCAATGCACATCACACACATATGCACACACCACCCAATAAACAACTTAGCACCCATAATAGATACACAGTCAATAGTCTGCACACAAAATACACAACTACCAAAAGAAATCTTCAGTAAGAAGGTATGCAAAACAGAGCCATGCAGTAGCACAGTGGGGAGTGTGAACAGGTGTCTACCATATCTATGAAACTCATTAACACAGTTGTCTGTCTGTGGCAGTGTGGATGTGTGTTCTATGACAGAGGTGCATAGATATAGGCAGTGGCCTACAAGGAGAACTGTGCATAAATGTTGTGGCCAACAGCAAGAGTAAATGTTATCAACAGCATACAGCTGCAAAGCACACAGGAAATGTGGTTGAACAGATACACAGATGTGACTGTCATGCCACTGGATCTCACACATGCACACATACATATAGGATTATGGAATAAAAACATATGGAAACATGAAATGTGCACCTGAAAGTTCACTACTCGCACATGAGCAGATGTGAGTGTTGAGAAGTGCTGCAGCAGCATATATGAGATCCACTGTAACAGATATGGGTGTAACATCCTCAACCTAGACTGCTGTATAGTGTCATATAAGTGCTCCTGTCTTATACTGTATACTATCAAAACAGGTGAGACAGCACTACCTACAACTGAGTCCATAAGACAATGATTTATAGGCATAGAATGATGCGAATGCCAGGTAGAGTCACTAAACAGATAGCATATACCGTGTCATATGGACCCAAGCCCTGCAATATAGGACCACCACAATGGCAGTGACACACAGGGATACAGTATAGAGTATGACAAACTTAAGTGTCACAGTTAACAGCTAAGGCTGTGATGTGCACCCCACAACTACACAGATAATGCACATGGACTGCCATGGTACCAAATAGTGACAAGATTATAATGGTATATACACAAGACCACCACACATGATGGTGCCCGAAGAACAGCCAGACAGGAATATCGTAATGCCAAGACACTAACCAGATATTAAAAGGGCACATAGGGTGTTCAGTAATGATAGTGCTATTTTGCCACAGCATTCTGTAAATGCACTTTGAGGGATGCAGAAGTGCAAGGCAGAAAATGAGAGAGTATCTGTCCAGTGGATATTAAGGGTGATTGACAACATGTCTACATAACTGACATATGCTATTACAATGATATGACCAAGACACGATGCACATTAAATACTCACACATGCAAAGCAGAATGACATGAATAAACAAGCACAAAGACAATCCCTGTTCCAGAGAATGATCCTCATTGTGTGGCTGACATCCCTGGAAAAGGTTAGCAAAAGCCTTCCTGAAAGCATATCTGATAAGAATTGCTATCTGCCCAGACATGTTCTGGAATATATTTCTTATCTGTTCCTGAAATAACTCAGTCTTGACTTGCCACGTCTCCTTCTGGTACTAAATATCGATGGCCTGGGGATGATCTGCAGCTTGAGTAGGAAAGATGGCCTGGAATACAGGTGGTGGACCTGGCTTCATCTCCTATTGGTCACTCTCCACTACACATGGTGGTGGATGTCAATGGCATTGACATGTGGAGTCTTCTTACATGGCAAGTTGTTACCTAGAAAAATGCATGCAGCATAATGTACTTCACACAGTACATGCCAAGGTGATCTATGTACAGATGTATGTATTTGTCAGAGTCACAGCTGGAAATTTAATTCTGTATATGCAACATGTCTGTTAGTGTAACACGTGGTTGGCACACTGCATGACTGTGTCAGTATACACATACATATGCTAACCATGCATGCAGCAGATACAGCAGTTAAGATGGTGTGTGCCTGAATATTATACAGCCACATATATGACAAGAGCTGGAGAGGTGTACAGCATGTCACATATAGTACATGCACAGAACATGCACCAGTGACCATAGTTATGCATACATACATATATGCATGCACAGATACATACATACATACAAATATTTCAGCCTTGAGCCTTAATGCCCTTCTAACTTGCCAATATACCTAAACACTCGTTCCCATAATAAGTGTCCAGGCTGTTCTTAAAGATATCTGAACTAGTACTTGCTTTAATGTTATTTGGTAGTCTGTTCCATGCATCAGCTGTTCTGTCAGAGAACCAGTTAGTACACTTCTCATTTCTATATAATCTTCTGCATATGTTGTCTGATGATTCTCTGCTACTTTTTGATAACCCCAAACATTCCCAGAGGTAGCTGTCTCTAAATGGTAGCCTTACAGGTAGACATCTTCAATGGAATAAGCTAAAATTACTCAAATTACTACTTTCTGAATTTCTTGCTTGCCTATCATTGGCACTCTTACAGTAGATATGCATAACACATGTACATTATGTGTAGATAAGCTTCCCTGCATTGCCTTTCACCAACTCATGTATGGTATATCTCAGGTATTCTTATAGGTCTAAGAGTAGCCATAATTACTTGGCGATGCAAATGCAGCAAATTGGATTTGTTATGCTACTATGAAATAACAGGATTCCACAACACTCTATGCAGATTAGGCTCATTAATACAAAATTGGCATAACATGCATTTTAATTGCATCTAACAGTCATGAAACTTCATCAGCCTTCAGTGAGAGTGATCATCAAACATTAACATACATTCCCCATTTTCAAAGTGGGTTTTAGACTAACCATACCATTAAGTCCCAGGGGAGAATCTGCTCTGAATACGTTTATGAATTTATAGTCATCCTTCTCAGTTTTGGTAGCTAAATCACCACCTCTTCTATGCTCAGTTATCACTTGTAGTACCATACATTTAAATATGCGCATCTCATTATTATCATTTGCATGCATAAACAGGGCGTTCGTAGTGATTTTCCTTCTAATGTTAGACATGTGATCGCAAATACGTTCTTTCAATTTGTGGTTGGATTTGCTTACATACAATGCTGCACATTTATCACAGTGGGCAGAATTGTTCAATGGCTGATGAATATAAGAAAAGTTTCTTATATGAATTATTAGTTGTGAATAATAAATACATGCCATGCTCACGTGCATTTTGGAAGGCATCTATAACACTGCTACTTATTGGCACAAAGGGACTTACTTTTTTTTCCCTTTAAATTATTAGAATCAAAAGAATTATTACCCTCCAGAAACATTATTCTTAGATTAAGTTGTTGTGTAAAAAGTCTGATATCAGTTAAACATTTTTATGTAATAGCTATCTGCTAGTATCCATTAAAGATTTGTAGTCTTCCTGGTGACAGGAGCTGGTTTATTTTGATTTTCTGGTTTTGACCAGCTTGTCTTTCTCCATTAAGTATTCTGTGTTTGCTGATACTTTGCTGTATTACAGTAACTTTGTGTGCCCTGCCAACAGTCAGTTTCCTGTTCACACGTGTGTGTTGTTGTATGTCAGAGGTCTAACCAGCTGTTGTGGTGGATGATATTCCACAATCCATTGTCCCTTTCTATGAAGGTCTGATGTATTCATTTGGGATTGGTTCAAGGTATCTGGCTTTTTTACAGTGACCAATAAGAGGCACCTATTCCCTGTGAAACAGCCTGGCAGCAAGAACAGATCTCAAATGAACACATCAGGCCATCTATGTACCACCCATCTAAATGCACATATAAACTGACTTACTGTATTTTGTCTTGGTTAGATTGTTTGATCTGATGAAGTCTGTTGCTGGATGAAAGCACTAATCATTTTCAATAAAATCCTTCATTATAATGACATTTCTAAGCCTTTTTTTTCTCCTATTCATTAAAGATTTCCCTACATGTAAGGTCTTATTTCATATGGTCTGGGCAGAATCTCACTGGTCTTGTCAATCCATTTCTGTTTGATTACTTTTAGTCTTGAACTCTCACCCACAGAGTGTTCAGACTAGATTTCTAAAATGGGTTTCCTTGGACATTTGTTTTTTTTATTTTTCCAATAAAGGGAAAACAATTGCACATGTATGATTACTCAATGTGGGCATACAAGCTATCAACATAGCTGTGTCATGGCAACTTCTCACCTGTCAGCGATGCCTGCAGGTGTAGTATAGCCCACCAATGCGGGTATGGTGAGCATCCTACAGCAGCATCCTCATGTACTGTGGCTGTGGGTCCTCCCCTTCTTGATATTGACTGCTGTGGCCCCTATAACTGTGGCTGCATGTCCTGCCCTGCTTGGTATTGACTGCTGTGGCCACTATAACTGTTACTGTGGGTCTTCCTATGCTTAGTATTGACTGCTGTAGCCCCTATAACTGTGGCTGCATGTTCTCCCCTGCTTGGTATTGATTGCTCTGGCCCCTATAACATTGGTTGTGTGTCCTTCCCTGCTTGTTATTGACTACTGTCATCCTGATAACTGTGGCTGTGGGTCCTCCCATGCTTAGTATTGACTGCTGTAGTCATTATAACTGTGGCTGCATGTTCTGCCCTGCTTGGCCCCTATAACAGTAGTCGTATGTCCTCCCTGCTTGGAATTGACTGCTGTGTCCCCTATTACTGTGGCTATGTGTCTTCCCCTGCTTGGTATTGACCGCTGTGGCCCCTATAACTGTGGCTGCATGTCTTGCCCTGCTTGGTATTGACTGATGTGGCCCCTATAACAGTGGTTGTGTGTCTTCCCCTGCTTGGTATTGACTGCTGTGGCCTCTATAACTGTGGCTATGTGTCCTCCCTTGCTTGGCATTGACTGCTGTGTCCCCTATAACAGTAGCTGTGTGTCCTCCCTGATTGGTATTGACTGCTGTGGCCCCTATATAGATATATTTGGTACTGCACCTCTCTGAATCCACAGGCCTTCCACACATGTCGTCAGATTGAATTCCTATATATTACAACAGAAGCATGCCTTTCAGTAGCCAATCTGTAGTACAGTGACTGCATACACAATACCTGCCACACTTCCGTGCAGTCACACTGGTCACAGAATGTATACATATTTGTTGTTTTCTTGCCTGTACATGCTACAATGTGCATTTTTACATGTAGTATATGATAATGTAGTATGAGATGGCTGCCATCATGCCATACATGGAAATATCTTACTGTGGTTAGCATATTATTCTGCATGCTGACAGCCAGAACACATGCAGACATAAAACATACATGCTGCTTGTGTGATATACATACATACCACATATTGGGTTTTGCTGACCTCATAGATGATGATAACATTCCAACAACACGCATATCTCCACACTTACAAATGACTCCTCACTCCCTTTTTATCCTGTCATGCCATGATTCACTGTACTCCATGTCTATTCCCCATGCAGGATAGCACGCTTACCTTTGCACATTGCAATCGCTGCCTAATGGGATGCAAGTGACAATGTGAGTGAGCATTATCATATACATTGCACATACATGCTATGATATTGCAGCATTCTGCCTTCCTGGTCTATTGTTCACATACCGTTCCTATGTAAGCCTATGTGGTATACTACCAATAATGAGCAGTGGGTTTTATGCTATTTCCTGGCATTTGTTATGTTGTTAAGACATTCTGTGTGCATACCTGTGGGCCAACCTGTTTTCCAATTATTTCTAATTAACTTAATATCATAGTCATGTCTTCTGCTTGCCTACCTATGTACTATCCTATATAAAAGTTAATATCAGACCTGTATATTTTGTGGTGCTGGATCAAATGTCTTCCTGCCCCCCCCCCATGTATCTGTCCAATATCACTGTCAGGGGAGCGCAGCACAGTATCACAAGGTTATGCACTCATAGCATTTATTTAGCATTATCAGTTCACATGCCCTAGCACTGCTGTGTTTGTACACCATGTGTTCATATGCCTTCCTTGCCTACTACATGTACATACATCTTGGCACATCACAAGTTGTTGTTTTGTCTATACCATGCAAATGTCTCTTGATGAATGCTGTGCATGTATGTCTGTACTCCTGATGGAGACATCCTTTGGATGAGATGTTAAGTCAAGGCCCCATCTGCTTGAGCTGCTGGTAGCTCTGGTGGATGTAAAAGATCCCACTGCACTGCACCTATCGAAAAAAACTAGGGTTCTCCCCTGCAAAGCGACTAGTACCCTTGTAGGATTAATCTGGTCAACAAAGGATAAATAAATAAAAAATAAATGTGAGCATAATCTACTGCATTGTAGATATGGAGGAAATTAACAATGGCATAGAATTGTTCAGTGGCAGTCTTTCATTCCTGTGCTGTTACGGGAAACTTAATGCATTCTTGTGCCTTGCAGGTCAGGTCTGCCTGGATCCTTTCTAGGATGTGGATCAAACCTATCTGGGGCACCCTATAGAATTCCCACATGTCAATCAGATGTCTATTACATTAGAATACTTATACAAAAACATACTTTAGTTTCTAATCGGGTTGGATTACCCCACAAACTGCAATTTGACATGTGAGTAGTACACACCACAATCACAGCCTGCACTAACCTTCTGTCTAGCCTTTATGTCTCAATAATTTCCTGATCTCAGAGCTGGCTTAACTGAAGCCTGACTCACCTGTATGCTGGCTAACTTCTGACTACTGGCCACATTCACGGGTCTTCCTCAGTGATGATCTGTAGTATTTACACTTGCTGGATATTCTGCAAGGTTTATTTTTAAAATGCCTTTTTTTTTGCCCACATTGTGTATGCCTCTGAGAATAATAGTGTGCCTGGCTGACTGCTTTTGAGGTCATTATAATTGGACTAAGCCCCATTAATGTTGGAATTAATTACCTGAGGACATAAGGAACATTAACATGCTCAAACTGTTCAGGAACGTAGGTCACATTTTTTCTAACCTAAATAAATGGCCCTTTTCAGAGCTAAAGGCTAAGGCAGGCCTATATATCCAACTAACCCTTACAATATACCACTATGACTTTGCAGTTTAACATACTAGCAAATTCATAGTCTCACCCCACCCCCAAAATGAAATTATGAAATTTCTATGTGTTTGCATATAGATAGATAGATAGATAGATAGATAGATAGATAGATAGATAGATAGATAAATAGATAGATAAAACTATATATCTATAGCTATACATATCTATATTTATGCATTTATCTTTTGTTCTCTCTCTCCCTCTGTGTATATATATATATATATATATATATATATATATATATATATATATATACATATATATATATATATATATATATATATATATATTTCTACATTTATACTTTTTCCTGTATGTGTATCACTAATAAACAAAATCTCCTGTTATCAACTTCAAACCATCAAAAACATGACGTCAAAATGCCCATAAGCATATGTGAAGAAACAACCATAGTGTATGCAATCTTTTACATAAAAAAATACAATGAATGTCATGCAAGCCCCCCTGCATCCCCCACAGTCCGTGATAATTATATATACTGTCTCTGAGATCACAAAGGTAAGGGCAAATTTCCCAAACCCTGGGTTTTTACTGTCTTGCAGACCAACTGTATGTGGCAGACTACGCGACTGTTAGCAAAACACACATTCGACACCTGTACAGATATATATATATATATATATATATATATATATATATATATATATATATATATATATACACAGATACATATGCATTTACAAATAAATATATACATATATGTTCATATGCTAAGATTAGG
The DNA here is from genome assembly GCF_019279795.1 of Protopterus annectens. Classification (NCBI taxonomy): domain Eukaryota; kingdom Metazoa; phylum Chordata; order Ceratodontiformes; family Protopteridae; genus Protopterus; species Protopterus annectens. Next base: position 74,354,803 of record NC_056746.1, read on the forward strand.
TTGTTGATCTAGTGGGCAATTTGAATCTGAGCCACAAGAACCCAGTTTACCAAGACATTAATTAATACCAGACCCCATTGGAATGAAGTATGGTACACCCCTTTTTGATGCCTTTCCAATAAGGGCTTGAGGATGTATTTATGACTGGCTCCTCTACTCATTCAGGTTGTACTTAAAAAGTGTGAGGGAGCTACTCTGCTTGTCATCCATGGGGAGTCTGTTCCATGAAAAGGGATTATTTATAGAGCAGGAAAGTTGACATAATGGTAAAGGTCTTTGCCTCCCATAGACAAGGTATAGGGTTTGATTATAACCTCTGGTTGTTGGCAAGACTTGTAATGGTCTATAAACTGATTGCCTGGTATTCATCTATGAGTAGATAGAGACAATTAACAAATACAGTAGATTGCAGAGGTTTTGAGACATATGAGGTTAAAAGATACTGATTCAAGATGAGCCCTGAGTAAATACAAGAAGTAAGGAGTCACAAGAGACGACTGCATAGGCAATTAACTAAAAAGACTGAGTAGAAACTTTGCTGTGGGTGAATCGCAGAATGGATTATAATCCTTATCTTCAGTGTGATCTATGGATCATATATTGTTTCTACTGAATGGTGTCTTCTTCTTTTGGCTTTTCCCAGTTAGGGTTTGCCACAGTGGATCACCTGTCTGCTCATGATTGGCAGTGGAGTTTTACGGTGTCGAGTTGCCAGCCCGGCACCCAACCTTCCACTAAAGGCACACACCCACACCTAGGGTCAATTTGGAGTGTCCAATCCACCTATAGCATGTATTTGGGATGTGGGAGGAAACCGGAGCACCTGGAGGAAACCCAAGCGACCACAGGGAGGACATGCAGACTCCACACAGAAGGCACCTCAGCTGAGGATTGAACTGGAGAACCTCTTGCTGTGAGGTGACAGTGCTAACCACTGCACCACCGTGGCCACCCTTTCTACTGAATGGTGTAATTTATAGAAAAGCTGAAGGAAGAGCTGATTATTAGACATCCAGGCATAAAGCTGGAGACCTGATTCAATTTAGTGAGTTAGTCCACTGCGGATGAACATCTGTGAACATCTGTTCCTAGAAGCTTTATTTTTTTTTTTTGCTTTGATTACTTTTCTCAGTCTTTGTTAGAAATCGGACCAGCTTTTCTGTACATTGCTCAGCCAGCTCTTTAAACTGTTCATTTAAAATCAGTGGCGGTAAGATGATAATAGGAATTTGGCCCTCCTTCATTGTAATACAGAAGGCAGCTGGCAGGTTTAAAATCCTATCAGAGTGTGGCCAAGGGAATAAAGCTGGTTTTGCTTCCAATATAATAATATTTCTTCCATTTCAGCAGTATACTGTAATACTGACCCTTGCTTTATTAATGGCACATTATACATGACACTGCAGTTTAGCCTCTTGGGTATTCTTAATTGTGGCTTGACTATTAC
>NC_056746.1:74368749-74381249 GCF_019279795.1 Protopterus annectens
GAATGTCTGCAAACTGAGACAGAGGGTATCTCAACGCAGCCACTCTCTGGGCATCTCAACTTCCTTTGTACTACCCATTAATTTCTTATGACAGCACAACTGGATTTTGTTTTATTTGTGAGAGATCTTAACTTCATCCTCAGCTACTGATTGACATTGAGGAAATAGATGAAATGTCTTGTCAGGAGTCATTATTTCTACCTAATGAATGCAGCCAAGATGAATGTTGTATTCCACCATTGGACTTAGAGATGGTAATACACACTTTGGTTCTGTACTACCTTGACCACTGTAGTACCGTGTACCCAATGCTTACAGATGTTGACTTAGTCTGCCTACGACAAGTACGAAATTCTGCAACTAAGTTGTTAAGTTGTATCACTCCTGTGTTGCATGATTTGTGTTAGCTGCTTTTTGGAGATAGGTATATTTTTAAGAGTCTTATCTCACTTGCAGAGGTCTATGCAGTTTGAGTCGTGTCTATGTAAAAGAATGTCCATGTCATTATACTCCTGTGTGGCAACCCAGATCAGTGTAAGGACCACTAACCATCCCAAAGTCCAGCTTTTAGACATATGGTAGAGAAAGTTTTACTTATATTTCTCTGATACTTTGGCATCAGCTGCCATCTATGAAAAAGGCATCTGAGATGAAATCTCTCTTTACAAGTCCCTAAGTGACTATCTTTATAGGATGGACTTTTATCATTCTGAAACCAGAACAAAACCATCCTTTGGACTTTTACATTCTTAAGATGTTATTATTTTAATACATTTTGCCCAGGGATGCAGAAAAACGTTTGATGATTGGAGCCAATACAGCACTGTTTATTATACATGCATGACAAGCCCCAAGCTCATTAACTGTACATGTGGCTAGTCAAGCGTGTGCAAAGAGCAGTCGTTCATCACAGATACAGTAGGCACCTGCAGGAAGATCATGTAGGACCAACTCATGGATGCAGTAAGGCAAGAACAGCTATTGCAAACATTCAGTTAGCATGTACTGAGGTCAGTGCGAAACCATGTACACAGATGGTAATGCCTGAGTGCTGATCGATTTCTGTAAACCATGGATACATTTATGCTGAGAAGATACTTGTTGAAGGAAGTAAGGGAAGTACCCTTAAGGTTAGAGATGAGAGGGTAGAGGTGCAGCAGGCCCACAGAAACAAACTTATCATAGACAGAGGACAGCAAAGGGGATAGTGACAAAATCAGGGATGTAGAAGACAGTGGAGGAGAGGGCATGACACGAACAAACAGATATCAGTCTCTACTAGAAAACACTATTGCATTCCCAAATTAAATTCTTTTATGATGCCCATTCCAGAAACATTCCTTTTATCACGTAGAGTGGAGAAGGTATCATCTGGCAATGAGCAGTTATACACAGTGAATGTCTAATTCAGTGTAAATAAGATTTTAACTTTCAATCTCGATCTGTGTACTTCATCTACCATTTAATTCCTAATTTTGTCCATAACTCTAGAAAATGACCATAACAATAATGCATATCTAGGTATCCATGTTTTAATAACAGTATCTGAAATTATCACGGAAAGTGAAATGATTTATGTTGATTTTGAATGCTGAATTTGGTTTAATGGTGTAATGTGATTGAAGATCTAGACTTAACAATGGTGTGTTCTTAACCATTTGGGTTAACCATTGCCACTAAAGCCAGTGGGTTACATTTAGGGTCATCAAGGGCTCTCAGAGATGGGTCAGTGTTAGGACTCATTCCCATTTAAGATGGTTTATTGCAGGTGCATCCGTAACCAATAGCTTAACCCTACATTTCAGAGGTTTATCAAGACTTTTAATTAGTCTTAGTACTGCACTGACAGTCAGGTTTAAGATTATTTTATGTGTATTCCCAAACAATAACATTTACCGTAGTACTCTGAGGTATAGTTAGAGTTATCTGAACCCTGAGTTCTGAGCTAATGTTAGAAAAGAAGACGTATGGCCAATTCAGAATTCTTTCATGTATATCCATAAGCAGCAGCCTAACCATGGACATTTATTTTGGGATTCTAAGGTTATGGTTAAATTACACTTAGACAGGTAGATTTATTTTATATGGAAGGAGCCCAGTAACTGTTCCTCAAGCTGATGACATGTAAATAACCTTAATATAAACAAATGTTTCCAAAGAGAACTCTAACTTTTTCAGTTTATTTTTATTTTGCACGCTATTGTTTTTCTTTTTTGTTGCTGATGGAAGAGTCATTGCATAACATGTTGAACAAAAGAAGAGCATCACATTTTTGTACAAATATAACAGAGGCCGAGGAAGGCCATATTCACAGGTTCATATCATCATCTACTGTTTTTACAGTTGCATAGAACTATATGATATGCTACACAGTTCATATATTTTTAAATATTTCAGGATCCAAAATGGAACAGGTTTTGTACTTCATTTCCATTTATGTGTCTGTAATGTTCCACCACCTTTACTTGGTTCACTGTCTTTTTAATAAATTGTGCCCCAAACCCCACGACAACTGCACTATCTCAATCAAGAGCATTTGTATATTGAAACCATGGTAACTACTGACTGTAAAATTTGTAGCAGTTTTTATATTTATCTTCCATAAAATCCAAATTTTTCATAATACTTTTTGCATTTTCCAAAGAAGATCTAAAAGAAGATCTAATAGGACTTTTCCAGTATCAATTGCCTTTTTTACAACAAGCAGTATTAGATTTAGTAACCTCAACAGAAATAGAATAACATACAGTTGCTAAGCAATTGCCTGAATGGTTCATCATTTTTTGCTACTATTTTAGTTTCCTGAATGTTTCCAAACTTTCACTGTTGCTCAAATATCCACTCCAGATCCTACTGATGACTACTTGATGGAAATAGTAATAGTTTTATCTTCTAACTCTTCTAATTAAATCCTACTAATCAGGAATATCTTAGAACTATAGCTGGGGCTCAAGGTTACCAAACAATCAAGAGGAGGATGGGGAGGCAGCCTTGACACATACCATAATTAATTTAAATTCCCTAGAAAATATGCAGGTCTTTTAACTCTAACAGATGTTCCAAAAATTCTCTTAGAAATCTCATTCTTTCATTAAGGGTTAGTAAATATGGCTATTTCAATTAATCAAATGTTATTTTTACATCCAGACTTAGCAGAAGTAGTTAATAGTGTCACTTCTGGCAACTTAATTTATACAAGTATCTTCAAAATATTGCTAAATGACTTCTACCCTCCCAACCCCGCAAGCTTACACTAATCTAGTTGAATCAAGCCTGGAAGGACTTTTATTACTAACATGTATCCACAGGAGGAGGGTGCCATGGTTGGTTCCTTCCTCTTTTGGGGAATGATGTGAATAATAGCATCCTGGCAGCATTCAGCTGGATTTTTTTATTTAAGAATATTACAAATTAAGATTTTTCATTTAGTTAATATTTTTCACCTGCAAGTTTCCATATTTCAGCTGGCCTGGGGAACTGCCAGTCATTCATTTTTGTATTTCTTTATTTATGGTAAACATAATGCACAATTGTCAAAAGAAAAATCTTCAAAGACCAATTCACGTTAGGTTCAAGCAAGGCACCCTTTATTACTTGCAGCAAGGAGACAAAGCATGTATGTACAGGATTTGTCTGGATAATTAATGATTAGTAGGTTATACTTATACAGTTCTCTTCCTGTCACATAGAAAATGTTACATTCTATTGCTGACGTAGTTAAGACACAGCTTTCTGTATGTTCTACAAAAAATATTAGACTTATTGCTGACCAAGTTAAAATATCTGTCATTCTGCAAAACATTTTGAGAAAAACAACCTGGCCTTGGGTTTATGTCAGTCCATTTCAGCATTTCAATTCTTCTATTGTACTGTTCTAATACATGTGATACATTTTACCTTGATTCAAGATACATTTCTAGCTTTAGTACAAGTAATGCTGACTACAGTTTAAGCTTTCAAGCATCTATTGTTTTCTTTATCAATAGCTTCTAACAGCTGCATGTTTTCTCATGGCATAAGCAGAAATGAATATCCCTTTGTTAATTTTCATGACACTAGCAGAAATGAATTACTTCTTGTTATTTGCTGACATTAGCAGAAAATAGAATGCTTCTTGTTAAGTTTCTAATGGCTGTGCAGATTCATGCAGTGTGAACAGAATAAATGTATTAACCCTTTTAAATCTCGAATGCATTAAGCATGTATATTACTATTACTTATTACATATTTTTCTAACATTTCCCTCCTTTTAATACTTTTATTCTACTTTCAAGATAAGCATAAACAATTTTTTCTCCCCCTAACCTCTTCCTACTCAGTTTTTGCAGTTAAGAGAGTCATTCAGTTTAAACTTATGAAAGCTTTTTCAGATTTTTAACAATTCTTCAAGTTCAGCACCTTGGTATAAGGTTTCTGAAACTGACATGTCTATAAAGTCTTTAACCAGTCTTTTCCTGCAGGGGATGCAGCAGCAAACACATACCACCAGTAGGATCATTCCTACACAGATGGCAATCAGGATGTTCATCAGGATACTGCCCCACCCCCCAAACAATTTCTGGAAAAAGTCTGTCACTGGATTTGGTTCTGGTTTGGTCATGGCTGACACCTGCTGAATTACTTCAAGATGATTGTCTATCTCATGTTTGTGGTAAGGAATATACGAACAGCACTTCCACTGGATCAAAGCTCACGTATTTCCTCTCGCCGCTAGGGTGAATTCGAGAGTCATGCGGTTTTGAAGCACTACAGTTCTCATGGCAGTCAGTTCACCAGTCACCAATTCTAGGGCAGAAAAGGTTGCATTGCTCATTATTTCGAGAAGTTTAGACAATTTTCTCAGTTCCCAGATTGATTTTGTTGCTCCATATGCTGGCAATACACCTGCCCACGAGATAACAGTATCACTCAAGTCCACATGTGACAGTCCATTTTTCCCTAAGCCCACAGCATGATGATTTTTCCAGCCCGCATTAATTTGCCCCAATGGATTGACAGGCTTCTTGACTTCTCGTCGAACATTCCAAATTTTCCCTTGAGGTAAAACTGCTGTGTGTCGTATGGCTGGAACCAGGTACCCCAAATAACATGGACCATTTCTCAGGTAACCACTTGTATGCTTCCCTATCACATACAAAATAACAATCTTCTACTTTGGTAGTAACTACTATGTCCTGGCTCTGGATGAAACATTTTTTTGTCTATCATTGACAGTTGTTTATAAAGGTCAGCATTATGTTTTACTTCATCAGTTGTCCTATGCATCAGTTCAACAAATGAATCATAGCTCATGTTGCAATAGGACCCTGTGTTATCAGTCTTATTGTAGCATCTATAAGGAACAGTCACATTGTAATTGCTCCAACCCACCTGAACTGTATCATTTTTGTAAAAACACACAGTCCCCTTCTGTCGAACAGACAAGTGCAATGCTACTTTATCGTGTGATGTGACATCTGATGTATCATAGACTAAGTTTTCCCAGGTCTTGTTGGCTCCTAGGGGGACTGAAGTTAACAATAACCCCCTGTATGCTGTTGGCAAAGCTGTGCAAATCCAGCAATTCGAAACATTAGGTCTCAGCATGCACATATTTGATTGCCTGGTAAGTGTTGAAGTTTGGGTGCCACTCTGCGTACAACTCTGCACACTTGTTCAGTTCAGTTTGTGTGGCTGTGAAAAGGAATGGCCACAACAAAAAGATTATTGTCACTAGTACAGTCAACAGGATGGTTATGCAATACTTCCGAGGAAACGGTTGTTCTGCATTCCTGTTTTCTCCGACTCTTCCGAATTGGTACAATTGGATCTTACTGGATTTTGCCATCTTTATTTCAGACACGTGTTCTTACTCTCTTCCCTAATAGGACCTCCAGCACTGATGGTTTCTTCACTGGGGTTGAGACGGATCAGTCCTATTGATCTGACCCCCATTTGTAGCCAGACTTTGTGCTGAGGGCCCCGATGGAGAGGTAAGATTTTTGTCCAGTTCAAAGTTCTTAACAAGTTTGAGTGCATCAGGTGGATCCACGAAGCTCGCTCTGCTATCTTGACTGCAGTGGGTGCTGAAAGAAGCACCTGGTAGGAACCTTCCCACCTTGGCGATGACCAGTTCTTCTTCTTGATAACTTTTATCCACACCCAGTCCCCGGGTGTCACTACTGCCATTTCTGATGTCTCGGTTTGCTTTCTATCTGAAACAGAATTTGACTGCAACAGATGTTTAGAATTCATGACTTTCTTTATATATTCAGCTAGTGTAAAATCAGCTTCCTGGTCTGATGACATGAGAAGTTTCCACTAGGGTATATAGTAAGCCCTTCCAAATAGCTTTTCAAAAGGAGTCAATCCTTTTGCTGTAGGGACAGTTCTCATGCTGAACTGTGCCAGGGGTAAACAGTATATCTAGTTTTTCCCTGTCTCAGCTATCAGTTTTTTCAATTTGTTTTTTAATATACCATTATGCCTTTCAACTAGCCCTGCAGATTGTGGATGGTATGCACAATGATTTTTTTAAAGAAATACCAAAATGCTTACTTAACTGCTGTATGATTTGGTTTACAAAGTGTGTACCATTGTCACTGTAGATCCTTTCCAGAATGCCGAATCTAGGGATGATTTCTTTGACAAGTACTTTTGCCACCATGGCTGCATCTGGACGTTTGGTTGGAAAGGTTTCCACCCATCTGGAAAACATATCTACAATGACAAGACAATACTTCTTATTTTCACATTTGTTCAATTCTATGAAATCCATACAGATAGTGTGAAACGGATATGGTGGTGTAGGGAAACTCCCTTGCTTGGGCTTTAATGCCCCTTGTGCATGATGTTTGTTACAGATTTGACACATCAAACAAAATTTTTTAGAGTAGTTTGTAAATTCATACGTTGTGAACACCTGGTTCACCAGCTGTACCATCCCCCCTGTTGAGACATGGCACTGCCCATGGCTCAACAAAGCTGCATATCTAAACAAATTAGATGGTAGTATCGGTTTCCCTTCTCTAGAGATGTACAGCCCTTTTTCGAGAATTGCTCCTCGTTTTACCCATCGTTGTTTTTCAGCTTGCGTAATGAGTGTCTGCATTGTTTTTAACATTTCTAAGTCTAAAAATCTCAGAGGGTTGTAATTCCTCATTTAAAAGAAATACTTCTGTGGCTGCTTGTTTTGCAGCTGTATCAGCTCTCGCATTACCTTTTGAAATCCTATCTTGTTGCTTGGTGTGAGCTGTGCATTTACAAATGTCTACTTTCTGAGGTAACTGAATAGATTCTAAAAGATCTAAGATAAACTGTGCATGATTTATAGGTTTGCCAGTAGATGTTATCATTCCCCGGTTTTTCCACTGTTGCGCAAAAACATGTACAGTAGAAAAAAACGTACTGGCTGTCAGTAAAAATGTTTACACATTTACCCTTTGCTAAGGTACATGCCCGTGTCAAGGCAATCAATTTTGCTGCCTGTGCAGATAAGTTGTGTGGTAAAGGTTTTGCTTCTATAATTTCAATTTCAGTATCAGAAACTACTGCATATCCTACTAGGTTCTGTCCTGCAGGACCCCTTTTGCATGAGCCATCCATGTAGTATTTCACCTCGGCATCATCCAAGGGGAAATCCATGAGATCTTTCCTAGGTAGTGTCTTTTGCTCAATTACCTGCAGGCAGCGGTGTGGTGTGCCATCTGCAGGGGTCGGGAGCAGAGTAGAAGGGTTCAAAGTTGTGCATCGCTCAATTGTCATGTGAGGTTGGCTCAACAATATAGTCATACAGGAAAGATGCCTAGCAGGGGAAAGATATGCCACCTTTTTTTGTAGTAAAATAATCGCAACTGCATGAGGCACTCTCAAAGTGAGAAGGTGGAATAAGACTACTGAGGCCGAAGCCTGTACTGCCATTGCAGCTGCAACTACTGCTTGTACACAATGGGGTAAGGATCGTGCCACTGGGTCTAGTTGTGATGAATAGTAAGCAATGGGGCGTTGCTTATCCCTATGCTGTTGTGTCAGTACTGATGTCATGTAACCCTGCTTACAGTCTACAGTTTGGAAAAAACATTTATGGTAGTTTGGTAATCCCAGAAGTAATGAGGACGCTGTTAACTGCTTCAATTTGCAGAAAGCAGATTCTGCCTCTGGTGTCCATTGTAATAAATCTTGTGCTGCCATAGGCTTCTTATATATAATGTCAGTTAGTGGTGCAGATTCCTAAGCATAGTTTGGAATCAAGCTCCGGCAAAAATTAGTTGTACCCAGGAAGGACATAATTTCCTTCTTGGTAGTGGGTTTTGGTGCTTGCAAAATTGCTACCTTTCTGTCCTCATCTAGTGTTCTGCCTTCCTTGGATATTACATATCCCAGGTATTTGACTTGTTTTTTACAAAGCTGCAGTTTACTTTTATTTACCTTATGTCCTTCAGCAGCTAAAAATCATAGAAGTGCTATGGTATCTTCTCTACAATCCTGCTGGGTGGGGACTGCCAGCAAGATGTCATCAACATAAAGTAAAATTTGACTCCCTCTTGGTAGGGTGAATCCCGCCAAGTTGCTTGCCATTTCTTGTGAGAATATCGTTGAACTTTCACAATACTCATGTGGTAGTCATGTATATGTATACCTTTTCCCCTGAAATGTGAATGCAAACCAATACTGGCTGTCAGGGTGTATTGGTATCGAAAAGAAAGCATTGCTGATGTCTACCACAGAAAAATACTTCTACTGAGGTTTTAAATCATTCAACAGGGTGTGTGGGTCTAGCACCGTGGGTGCCCTTGGTATTACTGCATCATTTACAGCTTGTAAATCTTGGACCATACGCCATTCTCCATTTGCTTATTTGACTGGAAATAAGGGTGTGTTACTTGGTGAATCGGGAGATTCTACTAGTATCCCTCCTTTAAGTAAGGCTGCTATAATAGGTTTTATCCCTGCCTCTGCATCTTTTCTTAAGGGATACTGTCTCTTTTGTGGTCTGAATGCTGACTTTGGCATGATAGTAACTGGTCCCGCTGTACGAATAAGTCCTACATCTGACTTTCCTGTTGACCAGAGAGTCTCTGGAATATTTTGTAAGGCATTTTCTTCCTCTTTTAACAGGAGTGTAAATCAGCTGCCCTCACCAGACTGTACGTGCACAGCTGGGTTGGTCTGAGTTATCCAGTTCAACTTCTGTATCTGTATTCCCAGTTCTAATTCTGTCTGTTTCTCCCATCTCGTGACTTTTTCTCCTAGGTTTGCTCATTCTATATTTCTGTTTTTGGTTAAGCTAACATGTGGTAATCGATTAGATTTATAAAGTGCAAAGAACTTCTGGGGCAATGAACAGCTGGCTACACTGTTCCCTTCTGTGTCCCAGTACAGGTTACGCAATATCAATCTGTTTGCATGATTCTTAAATAATTCTTGCTCATATTCCTTATCAGGTCCTGGTGTATTACAATAATACAGGGTACAGTGCAACAGTTGTTGCTTATCACTGTTGAGGGAGGGGAATTTGCTGATGGCTACATTCATTAACTCTTCGGTTACAGTCCCTGGACCAGTCGTAACCAAGTCCTGGCTGTACCAATAAAACATTTCACCCTCTGATTGCACTGCAAGGGTATCAATTTGTCGCTGTGCTTCCATACCCTGCATGGTTGGGACTACTGCTATACCAAATAGCTACATGAGGTTTCTGCCCAAGAAGTTTACAGGGCATTCTGCAGAAACAACAATTTTGCTTTTTTGTGTCAATCCTGAAACTGGATCAGTTATTGCAATGTTACGGGAGAGAGGCTCCCAATACAGCTGTCCATTAGCTGCTTTGACCAATATGTAATCAGGCGTGTGTTTTCTGGCAGTTTGGAGGGATGTATCAGGGTTCATGATGCCCTTGAGTCACACAAGAATTTGACTTCCCTCCATTCTACCAAAAGTGTAACTTCTGGTTTTGTGTCTGCTAAATAGAACTCTAAGCTCAATAAAGCTAGGTCCAATATTTCATTTTCTTCATTGTCACTAACTTCCTGCACTTCCTCTACTCCCTCTATCACATTCTCATTTATCCCTTCTTCGCTAGCCCCTTCTAGTGATTCCTGACTACCATACAGTCAGTCCTCACCCTCCTTGTCTTCCTTTGTTGCCTTCTTATTTTTCCTGCAATCCTTTGCCAAGTATCCCTTTTTACCGCATTTAAAACATTCACCCCCTTTCTTTTGCCCTTCAAAGTCCTCTGATTGCTGATCAGATTATTTGTTTCCCTGTGCATTTTTCTTGCCCTTTTTCCAGGACTGTACTACATAAACTTCTGCTCCATCTTCTACAGAAAATATTTGAGCTTTCTTTTTCTTTTTGCTATTAAAATGCCTTTCAGCATGCCTAGCATATTCAAGTAATGACTGTAACCTGCTTGCACGATGATCTACCATGTGTTTTGTAATAAAACTGCTTATAGGTGCAACACTGCCCTTGAAAAATGCATTCTTTAACTGCTGTTCATAAGGGGAATCTTGTGTTTGATCTTCAGGAACCTGCATTCCACAGTGGTTATTAAAACACTCTAATAGTCTGGCATAATACCGGTCAATAGTTTCACCTTCTTGTTGGATGCATTGATTAATGCAAGTCCAGTCTGCCCTGGGTTTCCATTTTTCAGAGATGCGGTCCGTCAGACCTTTTACTCTGGTGTCTAATTCTGCACTGCTATGTGGGAGGGGTCTTTTTGCAGCATCACAGGGATTCCAGTTCCCACTAATCATATACCAATCTGGCCCTACAATTTGTCTAACTACCTTTTCTACCTCTTCTCTGTTTAAGTTACAACTCAGCCTCATTCCTTGTAAATCTTCAGAGAATTTTCTAAAATTAACCTTTGGATGGGGAATTGCCTCAGTGGCTTTCCGGATGTCTTCCGGAGTCCAAGGTCTATACACTAAAATAGTTGGGTCCTGATTGTCCTGACCTGCCTGAGAGTTGGGTACTTCCATAAGTGGGCATATTTCTTCTCCTTCACTTATAGATCATGAATTCTTAACCATTTGCCATAACTCGATGCCTTCATTTGAGTTATCTGCCTTTGTTCGAGACCTGGTCTCGATGGGATCTCTAATAAACGGTTTTATTTTCATAATGCCTCTTTCTTCAGTGACCACAGGATATCGTGGGGGGTAGACTAACCTGTTCACTTGCTTCATATTCTGGTAAGGGAGGCGGAGGTGCTGATGCTATTACTAAGTTATTGTCCTCTTTATCTAAAAACATTGCTTTTGAATTTTTGTTCTTTTGTTCCCTATGGTTTACTTCCTCAATCCACCTGTGTGCCTGAGGAATTCCTAATTTACTTTGCTTTTTTACCAGACCTTTGGAATCAGTTTTGAGCTGTTTGACAAGTTTGACAAGCGAGGATTTTTCTAATTTTCCGTCAAATTCATACTTATTAACCCATTTTGAATAATATTTAATATTATCGGCGCACTGTGACTGCATGTATTTTGCGTCTTCTGTTAACGGTGGATCTTGGGGTCTTTTTGTGCAATTATTACCCATTTTGTTCTACCCTTTGATCGTTACGTAATTTTTCTTAATTTTTTAACGTGGTACCATGGATTTTGTTATAGTCTCTTCAGAATGACTGCCTACTTATTCTGTTTCTCCTGATCTATGACAAGACAGTAATCTTTTTTGTCCCTGACTTGCAAGAAAAATACAGTCTAACAAAAACAATAAACATCTAGTCCCTGATCTAAAACAGAAAACAGAAAAAAGAAGATTCACCTTACCTGAGCCCACGTGATTGATCACCAATTCGCGGAGGCCCGTCCTTCAGTCGCAGATCAGAAAGTGGCTGGCATCTTTTGAACGACAATTCAGTTGGAGGACTTTTTAAATAAGAAGAACCGATTTGGTTTCTTCCCCGTACAGTTTCAACCACCTGGCCTGTCTGATCCGAGGTGAAGAGAGGGTTCTGGTCCAAAGGACCAATCTGAAAGGAAAAAACTTCAAAGACCAATTCACGTTAGGTTCAAGCAAGGCACCCTTTATTACTTGCAGCAAGGAGACAAAGCATGTATGTACAGGATTTGTCTGGATTATTAATGATTAGTAGGTCATACTTATACAGTTCTCTTTCTGTCACATAGAAAATGTTACATTCTAATGCTGACGTAGTTAGACACAGCTTTCTGTATGTTCTACAGAAAATATTGTTAGACTTATTGCTGACCAAGTTAAAATATCTGTCATTCTGCAAAACATTTTGAGAAAAACAACCTGGCCTTGGGTTTATGTCAGTCCATTTCAGCATTTCAGTTCTTCTATTGTACTGTTCTAATACATGTGTTACATTTTACCTAGATTCAAGGTACATTTCTAGCTTTAGTACAAGTAATGCTGACTATGGTTTAAACTTTCAAGCATCTATTGTTTTCTTTATCAATAGCTTCTAACAGCTGCATGTTTTCTCATGGCATAAGCAGAAATGAATATCCCTTTGTTAATTTTCATGACACTAGCAGAAATTA
>NC_056746.1:74386249-74401249 GCF_019279795.1 Protopterus annectens
GTGTTTGTGTGTGTGCATGTGTATATGTGTTTGTGTGTATCTACATGTGTTTGTGTGCATCCACATGTGTGTTTGTGTGTATGTGTATGTGTGTATGTGCATGCGTGCTTGTTTCTGTGCATGTGTGTTTGTGTGTAAGTGTATATGTGTTTGTGTGTATCTACATGTATTTGTATGCATGCGTGTTTGTGTGTATGTGTAAGTGTGCTTGTTTGTGGGCATGTGCATGTGTGTTTCATTGTGTGTTTGTGTGTCCATGCTTGTGCAAGTGCCTTCAGGCAGAGGGCAATCCTCTGCCTTTCAGATGTCCCTCATTTTGCAGCACTTCTCTGATTTTACCTCATATTTTTACTGTCCTTCATAAAATGTTCAACTTTCTAATAAAATAATGAGGATTACAGTCCATCATTAATGCCAGTTATTAAAGTTTCATAGTGCTTATTTTTCTAAGAAAATGCATTTCCATATAGCACCTTGTTGTTCTGTTAGCTTATTAGGTAAATTGGAGTTGTCATTTCATCTGTCCAAGATTTTGTTGCTCATCACTGAATTCACCTCATATTTTTGCTTTTCTTCATAAAATGTTTGATTTTCTGGTCAATTAATGAAGATTATAGTCATTCAAGAATGCCAACCATTAGAATGTCATATTTCTTATTGCTCAGAAGATGCATGTCCATGTAACACCTATTCGTCTGTTAACTCTTTAAATAAATTAGAGATGTTTGGTGCTTAGTGTAGAGGATTAATGTTCTGAGCTGTTAGCACACTACAGTCTGTAGTGGAAAGTGCAGGGCTGTTCTTCCACTTCCATTTACCACCGAAGTGATTTTGAACAAGCCACTTAACCAGTATTCCCGGGTCACCCCAAGAAGGTGCATTTTGTCCTGTGGGCTTACCCATATAACAAATATATAAACATTTATCACTTTTTGGGCTTTTTCCCTCCTTTATTTTTGGCTTTGCCCAGAATTCTTGAGCAAAGATGTTGAAAAGCTCTTTTGTGTGTTCATTGTAAAATATGTGGCTTTCTGGTAAATTGTTGTGGATGCAATCATTAAATAAGGACAAATATGTTCATGGGTTTATCAGTGTTTAGTAAGCTAATGACCACAAGGGCCTTTTTAGGGCTAGCCATGCATCCTAAATCTCTGACAAGTTCTGGTACCCTTGATAAGTGTAAGCAGGAACTTGGAAGATGAACCATTTACAGGCTGCCTGTGTCCATTGGAGACATAGGTGCCAAACCAGGGATGTATTTCCTGTTCCCCATCCAATTGTCCAACTTACACTTGAATTGAGTTAGGGAGGTACTCTGCTTCACATGGATGGGGAGCCTGTTCCAGAGATGGAGTAGTCACTAGGATACATGTCTGTCTCTCCAGAAGTTTCTATTTATATCACAGGCAAGGTTTAAGACTTTAGAATGGGTAATTCTAGTGCTGTTTATTTTGTGGATATACAGGAGATCCATTAGGGTGGGGTTTGACAATTCTCTGCATGCCAGGAATCGATCTCCTCCTCCTCAACAGCCTGTAGGAGACAGAATACAGGGATAGGGCCTTGAGGCAGTCTGCATAGGACATTTGACTTATACCTTATATTCTTTTAGTGCGGAACTTCTGTGGACATTCCACTTGTTGGATATGCCTAAATAGGTACATACCAAAGGGGGCATTGTTCTCAAAGATAGGTCTGATGAATACCGAATACAGTGGAATGACTTCCTTGGACATAGATGCAATACCTGTATGTATAAGTTGTGCAACATAGAATGATTTCCTTACTACTGCAGACACGTGATGGTCAAAGGCTAGATTACTGTCTATGTGTGTCCTTAAGTCCCTGACTACTGGGTCATCTCTAAGGGGTTTGTTGTCAATATAAGAGTTACTTGGGGTAGATGACTTTCTGAAGGATACTATTATGCATTTCTTGGCATTTAGTTTTAGTCAATGGCTCTGACACCAGTTTTTTTGTCTGTGTCACCCATTCCTGAAGAACATTTGTGTCAGTGTGAGAATCAGTGACAGCTCCTAATTTGAAATCATCTGCAAATTTAGTCAGCCAGAGACCACTGACATTGTTCTTGACTTCAGAGAAGTAAATGCCAATAAGGAGTTGTCCAAGGACTGATACCTGAGGGACTCCACTTGTGATTGGCCTCTTTGCAGAGGTGGACTCCCCAATTCTAACTGCCTGGTCCTACTTGTGAGTTTCAAACATACTATCCTTCAGAAAATGCTTGCAAATGCAGAAAATCTGTTATTCTAAGAAAAATATTTAAAATCTGTTCCACATTTTGGATCTTTGTCTCTGATTCTTGAGCTAAAAAGCTGAGAGAGTAAAGGGGAGCTGCAACTGTTTACACTCCATTGTTCTGACAGCAGCAAACCTATATACATTTCTGGGGTATTACTTTTCTGTTTATTCATTCACTTGATCTCAAGCAGATATCTGAGGTGTACAGTTACATGAGTGGGGGTAATTGATGTAAATACTTGCATCCTACATCACAGCAAAGTTACTATGTAAAGGAAAAAATCAATTGCAGTAAAAAGGAGCATCATCATATGAGCTGTGTTCTTTGGGTATGATAATCGGTTAACTGTTGACAGCATGTTTGTATGAGCTGTGTTCTTTAGGTATGATAATTGGTTGACTGTTAACAGCATGTTTATTATTTGGTTGAGAATACAATGAACAAATGAAGCCTATGCATTTAAGGACAGCATATTAATTCTGATTACATCTTAATTTAACTTGTTTTGCAGGAGTGAAATGCACTGTGAAATGCAATGTCTGTCTTGCATTTAGTGCAGATAAGACTGTCACCTTTTAAAGATCTGTTTATTTTGTGCTGGGTTTGATTATTTCAACCTCCGATTGTGTACTGTATGACTCCAGCCAAGTCATGTGACAAAATAGTACTAGTCTGCTCCTGAAAAGGCACCCTTGCATTGTGTGGGCTGTCCTAGGCTGCTAACAAATGTGTTATGCATTGTGTTTGAATTTCTGCACCATTTAGATAGCTGCTAGTTAGTGTTTCAGTATATGCTAATTGACAAATGTACTTTCAATACATGTGAGTTTTAAGAAAAGAAAATGTTTACTGTTGCTCATATGCCATTTGTTTACAATGTGACAGTTTTGTTTGTCTGAAAATATTTCTGCAGACAAATGTGAAATAAATGTTTTAAATTAAATCAAAATATTTGTGGTCATTGCAAAAATAAAGAATTAACTAGAATGCTCACTGATAAGTTTGAAGTGTTTTTGGTAACTGGGAATAGAAAGCCAAGTAATGGGATATTGGTTTGGCTGAGGGGGTAAGGTCCATTATACTGCCCAGGACCCCATTGGATCATGACCTGGCTCTGCAAACACCACTCTGACAAGGAAGTACCAAGCATCTACCTTATCAATGATCAAAAAGACAAAACCAACTGCTACACAAGAAGGAGCCAGGGATCTGCACACCAAATTCGAAAATCCGTAAAAAATGTCCAAACCAAGTAAGTAAACTTGTACTCAGCGTTTATTTAAGCCACAAAGTCTCTGTTTAGCTTTTCGGCAGTGACTCCTCACCAACTTCCTCAGAACAGGAAATAAACACATTCAACACATCCAGTTTAAATACTACAATATAACTCCCTACTTTTGCCACACTGCCACCTGTGGTCAGAATGCAAAATTTCAATATATTAAAAAGAACATACAAAAAGGCATAAGACTATTTAAAACACACACACACACACACACACACACACACACACACACACACATATATATATATATATATATATATATATATATATATATATATATATATATAAAAACACTCCCTTAATGATATAAAATTAAAAAAAACAATGAGTCAATAGCCAACAGGCTTCACTTGAAAAAAAGGAACCAAAAATATGTATTAAAATACAATAAAATAAATAACTCTCTTCATGGTTGATAAATTGGACCCATGATGGAGCAATGCATGTACAAAAAAAATATTTAAAAACAAAGGCTACTGAAAAACATGTATCATAATTTTGCACATTAGCATATGAAATAGCAGAACTACCTTATCAAACTTTTCAATTTCAAAACACAGGAAATTGACAACATGTTATTCAAGCCTGGAAAATGGTATGCTTCCATCCTCAATTGCCAAAGCAATTCTCTGAGTTCCAACAAATAGGAAACAGGGCCCCGATCAAAGGAAAAATATACTTTAAAAATGATCAAAACACGGTAGGTTCAGGTTAAGGCACTTTAATCTTGCAGCAAGGAGACAAAAACGTTCTATTACAGAGTTTGTCTAACTAGAAACAGGAAATACTTTTACTTTTATACATTCTCTAACTAGACATGGCCTACCAAGCTGATGTAATAAATTACCAGTCTTTTCATCATCATTTGTTGACCATCAGTCCCATGAATTTCTGCTGATTTATCAATTTTTGTGAGAAACTTCCTGAGGAAAACAACGTGGCCTTGATTACCACCAGATAGATACATGTTATGTTACCATTCAAGGTACTATGGCTAATTCAAGCACAATGCTAACAGTTAATTTATCTAATAATCCTTTGTCTACTTTATCTCTAAGCTTCTGCAGCTGTACATGTTCTCATGCTTTGAACAGAGCTGATTGTTTAAAATCATTACATTTACAGAATATAGTATTCATTCATTCGTTCCTGACCTAGCAGATAAGCACCTGCTTCTCAAGTACATTTCCAAAAAGCATAAACATGACTATTGCTGTGCTAGCAATTACTAGGTCAGAGGGCATCTTGCAAGTTTCAGAAAGCATGCTGCAATTTTCAAAAAGCATCTTTTTCAGTCTCATATGAAACTCAATTTATATATAACACAGTGCATGTAAAATAGAATGAAAAATGTGTTAATTCTTCTGACTATTAATTTAGCATTAAGCATACACACATTAATACATATTTTTCTAACATTTCCCTCCTGTTAATACTTTTTAATTCTATTTTCAAAAAAGAATAAACAATTTGCTTCTTTTCCTAACCTCTTCCAATCAGGATTTGCGGTTAAGAAAGTAATTCAGTTTAAAACGTTTATGAAAGTGTTTCGCATTCTAGCAACTCTTCAAATTCAGTACTTTGATACATAGTCTCAGATACTGATATGTCTATGAATTCTTTTATTAATTTCTTCATGCAAGGGATTCCACAACAAACACAAACTCCTATTAGGAGTAATCCTACCCCAATGGCAATCAGTATGTTCATTAGGATGGAACCCCACCCCCCAAATACATTCTGGAAAAAGTCTGTCAGAGGGTTTGGGTCTGGTTTGGTCATGGCCGACACTTGCTGAATTACCTCAAGATGATCGTTAATCTCATGCTGATGATCAGGAATAATCGCACAGCATTCTTCTTTGATTAAAGCACACGTCCCACCCCTTGCCGCTAGGGTGAAGTTAAGAGCCATTTGGTTTTGGAGCACTACAGTTCTCATGGCATTCAATTCATCAGTTATCAGTTCAAGAGCAGAGAAAGTTGCATTACTCATTACTTCGAGAAGTTTAGACAGTTTTTGCAGCTCCCAAATCGATTTAACTGCGCCATATGCAGGTAATATGCCTGCCACGATATGACAGCATCACTCAAGTCGATGTGCGCAAGTTTGGTTCCCACATTATGATGGTCTTATAAGCCTGCCTTGATCTGTCCCACTGGATTCTCAGGTTTCTTAACAGTCTTTTTGGTTACATAATGGGTATTTCGAATACTTCCCTGAGGTAAAACTGCAGTGTGTCGTATGGCCGGGACCAGGTATCCCAAAAAAACAACTGCCAGACCAGTTCTCAGGTAACCATTTATATGCTTTTTTACCACACACAAAATAACAGTCCTCTACTTTAGTTGTTACTTTGTTACAAAATGACTGCCCTGCATGAAACATTTTCCTATCTATTACGGATAATTGTTTAAAAAGTACAGGATTACATTGTACCTGATCAAGAGTCTTATGCATAGATTTAAAAAATGAGTTATAATCTGTACTACAAGATCCGCCTAAATCATTTGCTTTTGTATAACATTTATACTGTACAGTGACATTACACTTGCTCCATCCCACTTGGATGGTATCATTTTTGTAAAAACATACAATTAAAAAGTACAGGATTACATTGTACCTGATCAAGAGTCTTATGCATAGATTTAAGAAATGAGTTATAATCTGTACTACAAGATCCACCTAAATCATTGCTTTTGTATAACATTTATACTGTACAGTGACATTACACTTGCTCCATCCCACTTGGATGGTATCATTTTTGTAAAAACATACAATTCCTTTTTGTGTTACAGGCAAATACAGTGCTACCTTATCATATGCTTTAATAGCAACTGTGTCAAAAAACAGATTCTCCCAGGTCTCATTGACCCCCAGGGGGATAGCAGCCATCAATAAACCCCCGTATGCTGTTGGTATGGCCGTGCAGACCCAGCAGTTTGAAACATTAAAAGTCTCAGCATACACATGTGTAATTGCCTGATAAGTGTTAAAGTTTGGATGCCAGTCTATGTTTGGCCCATCATGTTTAATCAGTTCAACTTTTGTGGCAGGAAAAAGGAGTGGCCACAACAAAAAGAACAATGTGATTAGCATAGGTATCAAAATGATCATGCAAGTTTTCTGAGGTTGCTCAATGTCTCTAGTCACTCTATACCTGGCCATTGTTTTCTTGTTGTACAACAGTAACAAGTTTTTTGTCCAATTCAAAGTTCTTAACCAGTTTACAGTGTGTCAAATGAATCCAGGAAGCTCGCTCCACGATCTTGACTGCAGTGGGTGTCGACAGTAGTACCTGGTACGGCCCTTTCCACTTCGGAGAACTCCAGTTCTTTTTCTTCACAATCTTCACCCAGGTGCCTGGGGCTACTGCTGCTTCCGATTTCGGTTGCTCTTTATCTGAAACAGAATTTAACTGCAAAAGTTTGTTATTCAAAAATCGTCTCATATACCCTGCAAGTGAACTGTCAGCCTCTTGCTCTGCAGACATGAGAGGTTTCCACTGAGGTGTATAATATACCCTCCCAAACAAAGTTTCAAAAGGAGTCAATCCCTTTGCGTTTGGAACAGTTCTCATGCTCAACAGTGCCAGAGGCAAACAGTGCACCCGGTTCTTTTGTGTCTCACTCATTAATTTCCTAAGCTTATTCTTCAACACCCCATTATGCCTCTCTACTAATCCTGCAGATTGGGGGTGGTATGCACAGTGATTTTTTAACGATATTCCGAAATAGCGACTACGTTGTTGCACTGTTTAGTTCACGAAATTTGTACCATTATCACTATAAATCTTTTCCGGTATGCCAAATCTGGGTATAATTTCTTTAACAAGGACCTTTGCAACAGTAGCTGCATCTGGATTTTTAGTTGGAAAAGCTTCCACCCATTTGGAAAACATATCAATAATGATAAGGCAATACTTTTTATTCTCACTTTTATTCAGTTCTATGAAATCCATACAAATGGTATGAAATGGATACGGTGGTGTAGGGAAACTCCCTTGCTTAGGCTTCAATACCCCTTGTGCATGATGCTTGTTACAAACATGGCATGCTGCACAAATATTTTTTGTATAGTTTGTAAATCCATACGTTGTAAACACTCGATTCACTAACTGTACCATCCCCCCTGTTGAGACATGGCTCTGCCCATGGCTCAACAAAGCTGCATATCTAAACAGGTTAGATGGCAGAATTGGTTTCTTTTCCTTGGAGATGTACAGTCCCTTTTCAAGAATTTCTTCTCGTTTTATCCACTTCTGTTTATCTACATTTGTAGTTAAGTGTCTGCATTGTTTTCAACATTTCTAAATCTAAAATCTCAGAGGGTTGTAATTCCTCACTCAAAAGAAAAGCTTCTGAGGCTGAAGCTGCCTGTTTTGCAGCCGTATCAGCCTGCACATTACCTTTTGAAATTATATCCTGTTGCTTGGTATGAGCTACGCATTTGTAAATAGCTACTTTTCGAGGTAACTGAATGGAGTCTAATAAATCTAAAATAAATTGCGCATGATTAATTGGTTTACCAGTAGATGTTATCATTCCTCTATTCTTCCACTGCTGCGCAAAAACATGTACAGTAGAAAAAGCATACTGTCTGTCAGTAAAAATATTCACTTTCTTACCTTCTGCTAAGGTACATGCCCTTGTCAAGTCAATCAATTCTGCTGCTTGTGCAGATAAGTTGTGTGGTAAAGATTTTGCTTCTAAAGTCTCGGTATCAGAAACGACTGCATACCCCACTAGAGTCTGTCCTGTAGGACCTCTCCTACACGAGCCATCCACATAGTATGTCACCTCGGTATCATACAAGGGAACATCTGTAAGGTCTTGTCTAGGTAATGTCTTTTGCTCAATCTCCTGCAGGCAGCAGTGTGGTTTGCCATCTGCAGGGGTTGGGAGCAAGGGTGACAGATTCAAAGTTGTGCATCGTTCAATTGTCATATGAGGTTGGCTCAACAGTATAGTCATACAGGAAAGATGTCTAGCAGGAGAAAGATATGCTACTTTTTCTTGCAGTAAAATAATTGCGACTGCATGAGGCACTCTCAATGTAAGAGGGTAGAACAATACTACTGAGGCCGAAGCCTGCACTGCCATTGCAGCTGCAACTACTGCTTGTACACAGTGGGGCAGGGATCGCACCATTGGGTCTAACTGTGATGAACAGTAAGCTATGGGGCGTTGTTTGTCCCCATGTTGCTGTGTCGACACTGATGTCATATAACCTTGCTTACACTCTACAGTTTGGAAAAATCGCTTATGATAGTTTGGTAATCCTACAACTAAGGATGATGCTATCAGTTGTTTTAACTTGCAGAAAGCTGCTTCTGCTTCTGGTGTCCACTGTAATAAATCCTGTGCTGCCATCGGCTCTTTGAATATCAAATTAGTCAGTGGAGCAGATTCCAAAGCATAATTTGGTATCCAACTCCGACAAAAGTTAGTAGTTCCCAGGAAGGACATAATTTCCTTCTTGGTAGTTGGTCTAGGTGCTTGTAATATTGCTGTTTTTCTGTCTTCATCTAATATTCTTCCTTCTTTGGATATTACATATCCCAGGTATTTAACTTGTTTTCTCCAAAGTTGTAGTTTGTTTTTGTTCACCTTGTGTCCTTGAGTAGCTAAAAATTGTAATAATGCTATGGTATCCTCTCTACATTCTTGCTGGGTGGGGGCTGCCAGCAGAATGTCGTCTACATAAAGTAAAATCTGACTACCTTTCGGTGGGATAAATCCCGCCAGGTTGCTTGCCATTTCTTGTGCAAATATTGTTGGACTTTCACAATATCCCTGTGGTAATCTCGTATATGTATACCATTTCCCCTGAAATGTAAATGCAAACCAATGTTGGCTGTCGGGGTGTATCGGTATTGAGAAAAATGCATTACTAATATCTACCACAGAAAAAAACTTTTGCTGAGGCTTTAAATCATTCAATAGAGTGTGCGGATCTGGCACCGTTGGTGCCCTGGGTATAACTGCATTATTTACAGCTTGTAAATCTTGGACCATACGCCACTCCCCATTTGCTTTCCTAACAGGAAATAAGGGTGTGTTACATGGTGAATCGGGAGATTCTATTAAGATTCCTTCCTTGAGTAAGGCTGCTATTATAGGTTTAATCCCTATCTCTGCATCCTTTCTCAAGGGATACTGTCTTTTCTGAGGTCTAAATGCTGATTTTGGCATAATAGTAACTGGTCCTGCTGTTCGTATAAGCCCTGCATCTGATTTCCCTGTTGACCAGAGAGTCTCTGGTATGTTCTGCAAGGCTTTTTCCTCTTCTTCCAATAAGAGTAATACTCAGCTATTCTCACTAGCCTGTGAGTGCACAGCTGGATGTGTCTGTGTTATCCAATTCAATTTCTGCTTCTGTACTCCTTGTTCGGAGAGTTCTAATTCTGTCTGTTTTTCCCACCTTGTGACTTTTTCTCCTAAGTCTGCCCATTTCAAATGTCTATTTTTGGTTAAGCTAACGTGGCAATCAATTAGATTTGTAAAGTGCTAAAAATTCCTGGGGCAATGAACAGCTTATTACACTGCTTCCTTTTGTGTCCCAGTACAAGTTTCATAACACTAGCCTGTTTGCGTGGTTTTGAAACAACTCTTGTTCGTATTCTTTATCAGGTCCTGGTCTATTACAGTAATATAGAGTACAATGCAACAAATGCTGTTTGTCAATGTCAAAGGAGGGGGATTTACTGATGGCTACATTCATCAGTTCTTCAGTCACTGCCCCTGGACCAGTCGTAACCAAGTCCTGGCTGTACCAATAATATGTCTCACCCTCCTGTCGCACTACAAAAGTATCCATTTGTCACTGTGCTTCCATACTCTGCATGGTTGGAACTACGGCTATGCCAAATATCTGCATTAAGTCTCTGCCCAAGAGATTTACTAGGCATTTTGCAGAAACCACAATTTTACTTTTCTGGGTCATTCCTGAAATAGGGTCTGTTATTGCTATGTCATAGGAGAGTGGCTCCTGATACAGCTGTCCATTAGCTGCTTTCACTAGTATATAATCTGGTGATTCTGAATCTTCCGGTAATTTGGAAGGATGTATCAGGGTCCGTGAAGCCCCTGAGTCACACAACAATTTGACTTCCCTCCCCTCTACTAGAAAAGTAACTTCCGGTTTTGTGTCTGCTAAGCAGAGCTCTAGGCTCAATAATGCTAAGTCTAAAATTTCATTTTCGTCAACATCTACAAATTCATGTACATCCTTTACCCCTTCTGTCACATCCTCTACCCTTGCTATCACATTTGCATTTGCTTTTTCCCGTTTATTCTCATTCAGTGATTCCTGACTATCATATAGTCATTCCTCATCCTCCTTATTTTCTGTAGTCACCTTTTTATTTAGCCTGCAATCCCTTGCTAAATGTCCTTTTTTCCCGCTTTTAAAACATTCACCCTTTTTCTTTCTTTCTTCAAAATATTCTGATCGTTTATCAGATTGTTTGTTTCCCTGGGTATTTTTCTTACCCTTTCTCCCAGTTTGTACTACAAAAACTTCTGACCCATCTTCTGCTGAAAATACTTGAGTTTTCTTTTTCTTTTTACTATTAAAATGTCTTTCTGCATGTCTTGCATATTCAAGTAATGGCTGCAATCTACTTGTATGATGATCTACCATGTGCTTCGTAATAAAGCTGCTAATGGGAGTTATACTTCCTTTCAAGAATGCATTCTTTAGCTGCTGCTCATATGGGGAATCATGTGTCTGATTTTCTGGTATCTGCATTCTGCAGTGGTTATTAAAACATTCTGATAATCTAGCATAATGTCTATCAACCGTTTCACCTTCTTGTTGAATGCACTGATTAATGCAAGTCCAATCAGCCCTAGGCTTCCATTTTTCAGAGATTTGGTCTGTCAGACCCTTTACTCTGCCATCCAATTCTGCATTAGTATGTGGGAGTGGTCTAAGCTCTGCATCACGGGGATTCCAGTCGCCACTGATCATGTGCCAATCTGGACCTACAAATTGTCTAACTACTTTTTCTACTTCCCCTCCATTTAAATGGTAACTTAATCTTATACCCTGTAAATCTTCTAAAGATTTTCTAAAATTCACTTTCGGATGGGGAATTCCCTCCGTGGCTTTCCGGACATCTTCCAGTGTCCACAGTCTATAAACTAAAAGAGTCGGATCCTGTCCTGCCTGAGGATTTGGTACTTCTATGAGTGGACATATCTCTTCCTCACTCATAGCTTGTGATTTTCTATTTATTTCATATAATTCAATCTCCCCTCTCAAGTTGCGTGTTCGAGACCTTGTCTCGATAGAATCCCTGACAAACAGTTTTGATGCTGTAGAAACAGCTAGGTATAGCAGAGGTGGATCATCTTGTCCACTCGCTTCATATTCTGGTAAGGGAAGTGGAGGGGGCAAAGGAGAGGCCATCGCTATTACCAAGTTATTATCTTCTTTGTCTAAGAACATTGTTTTTGAATTTTTAATCTTTTGTTCCCTGCGATTTGCTTTCTCAAGCCACCTATGTGCCTGAGGAACTCCTAATTGTCGTTGCTTTTTTAATTGACCTTTTGCGTCTGTTTTAAGTTGCCTGACAAGTTTAATAAGTGCAACTTTATCTAAATTACCATCAAATTTATACCTATCAACCCATTTTGTATAGTACTTAACATTGTCGGCACGCTGTAATTGCATATATTTCACGTCTTCAGTTAGGGGCGGGTCTCGGGAACTTTTCATGCACTGATTTCCCATGTTGCCTTAGCTAAGCTGTAATTTGTTACATAATCCTTCTTATCACGTGGTACCACATTTCTACATCTTTTCACAGTTTATCTAGAATAACTGTCTACCTATTCTGTTTCCCTGATCTATGACAAGACAGTAACCTTTTTTGTCCCTGATCTGCACATGCAAATCTTCCTGACAAAAACAATTCTGTAACTAGTCCCTGATCTTAAAACAGAAATAAGGTAAATTCCTCCTTACCTGACCCTCCATGAGTTGATCCACTGGATCGTTGACTCGTCCTCCAATCCCAGATCAGAAACAGTGGCTGGCCTCTTTCGAACGACAATTCAGTCGGAGGTCTTTCAAAACAGAAGAGCCGATTTGGCCTCTTCTCCGTATGGATGCATGACACCAGGCCCAATTCTGACCTAGGCCTAGAGCGAGAGGTACTTTCCAGTCCGAAGGACCAAACTGTCAAAAGAAAAATATACTTTAAAAATGATCAAAACATGGTAGGTTCAGGTTAAGGCACTTTAATCTTGCAGCAAAGAGACAAAAACATGCTATTACAGAGTTTGTCTAACTAGAAACAGGAAATACTTTCACTTTTATACATTCTCTAACTAGACATGGCCTACCAAGCTGACGTAACAGATTACCAGCATTTTCATCATCATCTGTTGACCATCATTCCCATGAATTTCTGCTGATTTAACAATTTTTGTGAGAAACTTCCTGAGGAAAACAACGTGGCCTTGATTACCACCAGTTAGATACATGTTATGTTACCATTCAAGGTACTATGGCTAATTCAAGCACAATGCTAACAGTTCATTTCTCTAATAATCCTTTGTCTACTTTATCTCTAAGCTTCTGCAGCTGTACATGTTCTCATGCTTCGAACAGGGCTGATTGTTTAAAATCATTACATTTTACAGAATATAGTATTGTTCATTCATTCGTTCCTGACCTAGCAGATAAGCACCTGCTTCTCAAGTACATTTCCAAAAGGCATAAACATGAATATTGCTGTGCTAGCAATTACTAGGTCAGAGGGCATCTTGCAAGTTTCAGAAAGCATACTGCAGTTTTCAAAAAGCATCTTTTTCAGTCTCATATGAAACTCAATTTATATATAACACAGTGCATGTAAAATAGAATGAAAAACGTGTTAATTCTTCTGACTATTAATTTAGCATTAAACATACAGACATTAATACATATTTTTCTAACAGCCCGCTCCCCGTTGTCATGCACAATCTGATCAATAACTGTGAAGCTAAACCGATGCCCCGGGCACTCGCTAATGTGTTTAGCAAGTGCATTAGCCATTTTTTCTTTCTTGATGGCATATAAATGTTCATAAAGGCGCTCATGCAGTTTCCGGTCAGTTTTCTCTATATAGAAAGCTGGGCATGAAGAACACTGGGCCAGGTAAACCACATGTGTGCTAGCACAGTTGAACCTCCCCTGGAGTTTGTACTTTCTCTCTCTGATCGCAAAATAAGTTCCTACTTTCACGTATTGGCAGTATCTGCACATGCTGCATTTGAACATACCCGAACGTGCCTGAGTAGGTCTAGGTTTCCTTTCAAGGATATTTTTAAGTTGGAACCTCTCTTGTAAATGACTTGAGGATTTAATCCCAGAGCTGAAGGGCCTTGATTGTCTGGTGTCAGTAAATGCCAGTTCTTCATAATAATAGAAGCGATAGCCCCCGCATCCAAACTGTAAGTAGTGATGAAGCTGCAAGCATAAGTAGATCTGATCTGAGTATTTTCAACCAACACACCTTGATCTGCAATAGACTGGCCCAAAATGGGGAGATATACCCCATTCTCCCTCTTACGACTTACCTCATTACAGAGGTCTGAAATCAGATGGCCGGGATAACCCCTATTCAAAAAGAGGTCTCTGATAAACTCACATTCCTTTAAGAAATCACTGTCCCGTGTCACCATCTTGGCAGCCCGGACCAGTTGGCCCTTGACTATCGACCTTTTCTGATGAAAGGGGTGGTTGCTTTCAAAGTGCAAATATGAGTTTGAAAAAGTAGATTTGCGATGGATGTTGGCCATATAGCAACCCCTATAGTTATCATTAGACAGATCAACGTCCAAATAAGCAATTTTCTCCATGGAAAAGTTAGAGGTGAACCTAAGGAATTCGGTAGATGTATTAAAGCATTCCAGGATGGAATATGCTACTTCCCTCCCCCCTTGGAGAATGCTGAAAATGTCGTCCAAAAATCAAAATCGATATCGCTTGAGTCCATTCCAATGCTACTGAGTGGGGGATAGAGGAATACAAGTCTATCACAACAATAGTGAGGAAATGATTCTCAGTTTTGAATGGAATCCGGTTCACTTTGCCTAGAAAAGACCAAGAATCCTTTGAGATGTGCTCCTCACTGATGACATACAGTGTCAGGGGGAGTATGACGTATGCTGGAGCCAAGGTTGTGGACACTATCTTGAAAAAGTATGTCAATATATTCCCTTTTCCCTGCTGTAGTGCAATCTCAGAGTTGGTATATTTAAGTAGGGGGAGTGTGGGGGGCACAGCCCTGAACATGGGGGGCGGTGCAGGGAGGCTTGTCCCCCTGCAAAAACATGTTTTAGTGTTTTTTTTGGGTAGCCTGGAAAACTAGACTTCAGCGAAAGTGCACTTTCGTATAAGTAGACTTTCACTGAAGTATAGGGTCTACTGCTCTATTTTGAAGAAGTGTATTTTTGAT
>NC_056746.1:74406249-74421249 GCF_019279795.1 Protopterus annectens
TTCCAAAGGAACAAGCAGTAGGTTGTGATTGTCCTGCAAAGACAAACTTTTATAAATGATTCTGTGAGACAAAAAAGCCTGCAGGACTTCTTTGGTGAGAATTTGCTGATTACTTTTTGTTTTGTAAAAATAATATGCTTCTGCAATAACATATTTTGCAAATATTTTAGAGCTGTCTTGCAATCATTCTTTAAGGTAACTGGTGACCAGTCAAACATAGCATACATTACACAGGTATGTTTCTGATCACTAATGTGATAAAAAAACTCAGTAGCAGCAGACTTTCCCCTTGAGATGTTGCCTTATCCTTAAATGTTATAATAATAGAGTAGTCACTTTGCTTAGTACTACTGATGATTGATTTCTTTAAGGTTGATTGGTAACTGCTACTAAACCAGTCAACGATTATGCACTTTCTTATAGCAGGATCTGGCCTGGTGGGTTCAAAAATCACTTGTGTACAGCCCTGTTCTGCTAATATAATATTGTACAGAAAGTAAAATGAAAAATGAAAAATGCCGAAATTACATAAGGGAGTCTTATCCCCACCAATGAGGCCAATAGTGTCAGGGGCAAAATGGATTACAGAGAATGTATCTAACTATCTAGAGAAAACTTTAAGACCGATAGTGGAAGCCATCCCCTCAATTCTTAAAGACACATATCAACTTATTGAATACCTACAATCTTTGAATATAGAATTTAAACAAAATGAACACCTACTAATTACAATGGACGTCCAAAGTCTTTTCACATCAATCCCAAATGACATAGGGATAGATGCTATACGTGAATTACTGCAACATAACCAGACTATAAGTAGTAATACCAACATTCTAGTCTGTCAACTACTAGACTTAGTACTTAACAACAATGTGTTTGCATACGGGGGTCACCTTTTCCACCAGACTTGCGAAGTTGCCATGGGGACCCCCTGTGCAAACACATATGCTAACCTAGTTGTGTATCATTGGGAGACGAATTTTGTTTTTAAACACATGTTATTTCAAAAAGTTTTGATCTATAAACGTTTTGTAGATGATATATTAATTGTATGGGATGGCTCAGCTGATGAATTTTGTTCTTTTAAAGATTATTTAGAGACAACCACTACATTTCTGAAGTTTTCTGTAGAAACTTCATACTGTTCTGTAAACTTCTTGGATGTTACTATAAATATTAGGAGAGGCAAATTAACAACTACACTTTTTAAAAAAGATTGCTGGAGAAATACCATCCTGAAATACGATAGTATGCATCCGCGTCACATCTTCAAAGGTATACTAAAAAGCCAATTTACAAGGATAAGTAAGATCTGTATGAATAAAGAAGACTTGGACATGGAAGCTACTAGAATGGTGGAGATGTTTTTAGAAAGAGGGTATGACCGAGACTTAATAATGGAAGTCAGAGATGAAATTTTACTATCTGAAAGTTTGACACATACTGAAACAAACAGTAATTTTGCTTCATTTTCTGTTAAAAATGATAGATATAATTACAATGACCAAGTATCTTTCATTACGACTTATACTAATGATTTTATGAACATAAAGAAAATATTATCAAATAACTGGAAGGTTTTATTATTAGAAGAAGCCACCAAGAAGATAGTAGGCCAAACTCCACACATGGTTTACAGGAGTAATAGGAACTTAAAATCTTTATTATGTGATAGAACACCTAAGTTAATGCCAAATCAACAGTCTTTCAATGATTCTTTTGGAACATACCCCTGCCAACATTGTAATTATTGTAAGTTCATCAGTAAACACCAAACTTTTTCACATCCTGAGTTCAATTATACTTTCAAACCAAGGTTTAGAGCTACATGTGACACCACAGGATTAATTTATCTGGCCACATGTGAATGCTGTAATGCATTCTACGTAGGACTGACTAAACGGAAACTCAAGAACAGAATATATAATCACCAATACGACATAAAAAAGAAAAATGAGCTAAACGCCTTAGCCAAACATGTAATAAGTAATCCATCACATTTTTTTGTCTTCAGAGTGTTGCAGATAGTGGAGGTTACAGATAGGGGAGGTGATTATATGAATCATCTTGAGTTAATTGAATTACGTTGGATCCTCAAGTTCAGAGGGCACTGTTATCCTGGTTTAAATAATTATGTTACTATAAAATCTTTTCTCAATAATTGAAGATAATAGAACAAACTTAGATGTCCATCATGATTTTATACACACCATGCTACAAATCTTCCCCATTATTTATACTGAACATTTGATGTTATAGCAAGCATTAATAGCTTTATCCTTGTAGTATGTTTTTTGCTATCATTTCTATACAGATAGTTAGATGTTTATTTTCTATAGTCTCCTTAATATAGTTAGATACAGGACAGTATTTGGTATATATATTTTTAAATTTCATGATATAGTTAGATGCCATTGATGTTTGTCTGGATATTTTGAAAGTCTTTTTTTTGATTGAGCATATTTTTTATGTATTCACAATATGAATATATTTCTATGATTTCTTTAATATGCTTTTATGCATTTTTACTAATTGGAGTTTTTAAAAATTCATGCTCTTTTACCTATTATACATCTTATTATATGATAATATTTATATATTTATATATTTATATGGTTATATATTTATAAAATTAATTTATTTATTCTGCACATTTATATTTATAATTTGTATATTTATATATTTATATATTACTTCAACTATATTCCATGCATTTTATATTCAATATTTTGGTTTTTATGAATAATTATTTGAAAATTTCTTAGAAATTTCTAACCATGGTAAACAAGAACTTATAAAAACATCTTGCATGAAAGGAATATGCATATAATTTTAAATTGCTATTTTATAAATGACTCTCATTACCTTATGTATATTGTTCGGCTGAAAGAATGTTTTACATTTTAGCATTATACCTTTAAGAGTATTTCATCTAGAATGGATTACAACGCTTCAAATTCTTTTTAATTGATTAATTGATTAATTTTATTGGATTATCTTGGGCTATGCCTCCCCATAAATAAGCAGTTGCTTTTTACATCAAGTTGTCTGAAGAAGCGTATAGTAGTATACGTGAAAGCGCTTACCGTTTTTGTCTGTTTCATTAAATAAATTTAAAAAGTTTTTATATAACGTGGAGAGTCAGAAGTTTTGTTTCTACAACTATTGTACAGAAAGTGTTTCTCTGTTTCCCTGTAAGTACTGGGGTACCTTGATTGCATTACTCACAGTATCTAAGAAGGACATTAATACACAGCACCATTTCTTTTCACTAGGACATACCAGACATTCACAAAAGAGTTATGTAGGCTTTGGTCTGCTATTGTCAGGGATGTAATAATTAGAGTACTGCTAATCCTATGATTAATTAGCAACAAGATGCCCTATTTATTCATCTGGTTTCTGACTCTGAAGTGCATTATAATGACAAAGCGTCATTAAAGTGACATGATCAGCTGTTTTTATCCATTGTACACTGATTTATACTATGCAAGGACTAGAAGGATGGAGTCAGGCCTCAAAAGAAGCATATATGTTACAAACGTTACCTAAACTGGCAATCAACATTATGATATCCTTCATTACTGCACTACTTTCATTAGCTGGGTATGCAGAGTGTTCTAACTAAGAAATATAGAATTGGTGGTAACTGAGTGTGTGTGTGTGTCTTTGAGTGTGTGTGCGTGTGTGTGTGTCTTTGAGTGTGTGCGTGTGTGTGTGTGTGTGTGTGTGTGTGTGTGTGTGTGTGTGTGTGTGTGTGTGTGTGTGTGCGCACGCGCGTGTGTAGTGTTTTAGCAACAGTTTCAGATAAAAATTACTGAAATGTGTGAAGTCTGGCCACCAGTCCTCATTTGTAAAGTGTCAGGTAATGATGTCAAAATCAAAATAAAGGTGTGACTTTACTATGGTGGGTGAGAGTGTAGAGGGCTGCAGTACTGGTGACTTTACTATGGTGGGTGAGAGTGTAGAGGGCTGCAGTACTGGTGACTTTACTATGGTGGGTGAGAGTGTAGAGGGCTGCAGTACTGGTGACTTTACTATGGTGGGTGAGAGTGTGGGGGCTGCAGTACTGGTGACTTTACTATGGTGGGTGAGAGTGTAGAGGGCTGCAGTACTGGTGCCTTTACTATGGTGGGTGAGAGTGTAGAGGGCTGCAGTACTGGTGACTTTACTATGGTGGGTGAGAGTGTAGAGGGCTGCAGTACTGGTTACTTTACTATGGCGGGTGAGAGTGTAGAGGGCTGCAGTACTGGTGACTTTACTATGGTGGGTGAGAGTGTAGAGGGCTGCAGTACTGGTGACTTTACTATGGTGGGTGAGAGTGTAGAGGGCTGCAGTACTGGTGACTTTACTATGGTGGGTGAGAGTGTAGAGGGCTGCAGTACTGGTGACTTTACTATGGTGGGTGAGAGTGTAGAGGGCTGCAGTACTGGTGACTTTACTATGGTGGGTGAGAGTGTAGAGGGCTGCAGTACTGGTGACTTTACTATGGTGGGTGAGAGTGTAGAGGGCTGCAGTACTGGTGACTTTACTATGGTGGGTGAGAGTGTAGAGGGCTGCAGTACTGGTGACTTTACTATGGTGGGTGAGAGTGTAGAGGGCTGCAGTACTGGTGACTTTACTATGGTGGGTGAGAGTGTAGAGGGCTGCAGTATTGGTGACTTTACTATGGTGGGTGAGAGTGTAGAGGGCTGCAGTACTGGTGACTTTACTATGGTGGGTGAGAGTGTAGAGGGCTGCAGTACTGGTGACTTTACTATGGTGGGTGAGAGTGTGAGGGCTGCAGTACTGGTGACTTTACTATGGTGGGTGAGAGTGTAGAGGGCTGCAGTACTGGTGACTTTACTATGGTGGGTGAGAGTGTAGAGGGCTGCAGTACTGGTGACTTTACTATGGTGGGTGAGAGTGTAGAGGGCTGCAGTACTGGTGACTTTACTATGGTGGGTGAGAGTGTAGAGGGCTGCAGTACTGGTGACTTTACTATGGTGGGTGAGAGTGTAGAGGGCTGCAGTACTGGTGACTTTACTATGGTGGGTGAGAGTGTAGAGGGCTGCAGTACTGGTGACTTTACTATGGTGGGTGAGAGTGTAGAGGGCTGCAGTACTGGTGACTTTACTATGGTGGGTGAGAGTGTAGAGGGCTGCAGTACTGGTGACTTTACTATGGTGGGTGAGAGTGTAGACGGCTGCAGTATTGGTGACTTTACTATGGTGGGTGAGAGTGTAGAGGGCTGCAGTACTGGCTTCACACCTTCCTGCTGGAGGCAATGCATTGCTCAGCAGTGGCACCAGCAGTTTCACACTTAGTGTAAATACTAAAAGTATAACATGGATAGGATCACTTTAGGAGCCATAGACTATAAGGCATAAATGCAGATATGTCTTAAACTGTATAAACTGCCTGTAAGTCAGTCTTAGCAAAATGTAGTGTGCTTTAAAGTTATAACGGGATCACAAATTCCTCTATGTCTAGACAGTCTTAACTA
Source organism: Protopterus annectens (assembly GCF_019279795.1). Lineage (NCBI taxonomy): Eukaryota > Metazoa > Chordata > Ceratodontiformes > Protopteridae > Protopterus > Protopterus annectens. Next base: position 74,411,738 of record NC_056746.1, read on the forward strand.
AAGATTGCAAAACAGCAAGTGGCAAAGCTGTGTTGGAAAGGCTAGATTAATGATGGTGACTAATACATTACATCACGAGTCATGTTGTTATGGTGAAGTCAGTAAGAGGGAGACGTTAATCCCCTGAAATTACATCATGAGTCATGCTGTTATGGTGCAGCCATTAAGAGGGAGCAGTTAATCCTCTGTAATATCTTCAGTGATCACTGCACTCATAGGATGTAATCCATGAATACAGGCCCTCACTTTTGTAACCCCAGTCTTGGAAAGGAGGCTTTGGACCACCATCTCATTACAATCAGTCACAACAAGAAGCTCCATGGTCCATTATGTAGTTAAAGACACAGGATGTCACAGAGCGTTCCTTCACAGTGCAGTCCTATCAATGTGCCAGTTCAACATGGGGTTACAATAGAACTGGCATGGTCCTTATGTGCCTTTATCCTGTAAAGTACCTAAAATAGCGGAAAGGATAAATTATTCCTTTTCTTTCCTTTATGAAACATACCTACTGTGCTTAGTATGAATAATTGCATCTTGTTTAATTCATATGTGATTATTCTACCAAATGGGAGAAGACCCTTGTACCTCCAATATGGAGCAAGTCTCACAACTCCAAAAAAAAAATATATATATATATATATATATATATATATATATATATATATATATATATGTATATATATATATATATATATATATATATATATATATATGTATATATATATATATATATGTATATATATATATATGTATATATATATATATATATATATATATATATATATATATATATATATATATATATATATATATATATATATATATATATATATATATGTATATATATATATATATATATATATATATATATATATATGAGAGAGACCTCTCAACCTCTCAAACTTAGAGGGAGAAAGTACTAAAAATGCAAAACTCTTGTCTCTCTACTCTGAGTGTGACACAAAGTGACTGTAACCTTTCAACGGCAGTATTTTGAGTGTCATTCACCTGGTCATTTATAAACACTAGGTTCCCTTATCTATAATTGGTGATGTTATGCATCCTGTTTTGCATGTCACAAAAAGTAATTTGGCACCTAGATTTTCCTTTGATTCTGTGTCATTTATAAAAATTCAAAGCAATAGTTATCACAGGATGTAAGGCAGCATCCCTTATCAATGCTGTCCAGGCAGCATGCAAATTTGGAATGGGTTTAGGATAGCACAGTTACTTCTTGCATACATTAAAACTTTTAAGGACCTAAGTTAGCAGTAATGATGAATCAGTCTATTCTAATAATTAGGTCTTCACTTCTATCAAATGTATATTCAAAATATCATATTTCTTCTGTTTTGCATGTCATTAGTGTAACTTTTTACCCATATTTTATTCATTAATTCTGTGTCATTTATAAAACTAGAAGAGACTAGTCATGACAAGATTAGGTACTTTGTACAGATGTTGCACTTTTGCATTGTTATTAACCTTTCTGAGACAGTCAAAGCTGTATTTTTTTCCTTTAAAAAATGTGGTTATTTTTCAGTTTGTTTATTTGTTTGTTTGCTTACTTATTTGTTCACTACACAGGAACATGAGCTGGTCATTTTCAAATCCTTTGTAGCCTTGACCTGTATCAAATGCAAGATATACAGACCATTAAGTATATCTAGAATGTTTGGAGAAGTTGAAAGAAACTGGATTTTTCAAAAAAAACACATAGATAAATATATGTGTGAGCACACATATACACATGCTTAGCTGTACAGAAAATGTGTTACTTCATGCAATGACTAAATATCAGAATTAAATTCCAGAACTTGGAGCAGTGAGGCAAAAACCTTATCCAGAGAGTCGGCATGTCCTGTTTTAAGTAAGTTTCAAATGATTGAATGTGATATAATATTAAATTCTTTGCTAGATTTAAATGTATTATGTAAAATGTTAACACTTTATTGCTGATGATAGTTTAATTCAGAAATACAAATTTATCTTCATTTTATTAGTCATAATTGTATAATGCATTATTTTCCTCCCCCACTATCCCTAGCTCTATTAATGTCCCATTCTATAAGTCCATTCATTCTTTCCAACCATCATCTTGCAAGGACACTGGGATTGAAAGGTGAGAGCCAGGGATCGTGAGCATCACAAGATTTTATATTTCTAGTGCCTCCTTGTAGTCACCAAGTATGAAGCACCACATCTATTTGCTTTTGCTCACTTGAGATTTCTAGCTGGAGTGGTTTTGCAGTCCTTGGCAGGTTCATAATCCCTAAATCTTAAAACTGCAAAAACTGCAAATACTGGCACTTTCTCCATGTAAAGCCCCTGTGACAAGATTCTGATAGTATCCTCCCTTGGGATGAGTAAACCGCCGTTGGTCACTCACCATCATTTCTCCTGAGCAAGCTTCAATATATGGGACACTAATGGATATAGTCAGGCACTTAGGAGTAAGGTACGGACCAAAACCTGTCGACCATGGAGCTGTCAATAAGAACATCTCCAACGTCCTTATTGCTTAAAGATGCAATTGTTCTTTCCGTTGATGTATATAACGCTTATTAATTTGTCGGTTGCTGAGTCATGACTGGTGTTATAGATCGTTGCTGTTGGTGCTTGTTACCATAGTTTACTTTTAAATAAGAACATCTCCAACGTCCTTATTGCTTAAAGATGCAATTGTTCTTTCCGTTGATGTATATAACGCTTATTAATTTGTCGGTTGCTGAGTCATGACTGGTGTTATAGATCGTTGCTGTTGGTGCTTGTTACCATAGTTTACTTTTAAATAAGAACATCTCCAATGTCCTTATTGCTTAAAGATGCAATTGTTCTTTCCATTGATGTATATAACCAGTGGCGGCTGGTGACTTCAAATCAAAGGGGGGCTGCAGGAGACAACTGAATGGGTGGGGTCAATGGGAAGGAGTGCGGCCAACTAGAAAGGGGAGGAGCTATGCTCAAAACCACAAAAAACTAACTAAATACACTGTCGTGGGTGCCAAACCGTCATTATGAGAGTCCAATCAAAACAAAATGAAGTGTAGAAGAATAAAAATATTTCAATGCATTGGCTGCATGACAGCTTACTTAATATCTAGATGGAAACAAAAAGGTTGTGAGGCATGAAAAAATAAGTTACTTTTTTAAATACATTCATGGAATGCCAGTCAAAATCAAGTATAAGAAAAACAAGCAGCACTCAACTCAAACCACTTCTTGCACTGCAGTTCTAATTATAATTTATATTCAGCTTTATTAAAGTACCAAGTAACATGCTGAAAGTAGAAATCTCTGATGTCCCCACTTGTAAAAATGTTCCTTATCCAAAAAAAGACCTGCTGCCTGACAACTATCTACTTGTTTCATGGGGAAAACATGATCAAAGTAAAAAATGAAAAGCAAACAAGAAATAAGCTCAAGATACATTGCTTAAAAGGATTACTGTACAGGTTATGGACCACACGATTGGCATTCTGTTTAGTTTATGGGTAAAGCCTGCAGAGATGACTGGAAGTCTCCAAGTGTAATGAGCTTCTTAAAATAATGTAATCCTGTCCTTTATTACAAATACTGTCAAATGCATTTCAATACCCAAGGCTTATACATTATCTAGTTAAGTATTCTCTACATGGCAACAACAGAAAGGCTTTCAATGTTGACAATTCTTTAACAGTATGCTTATTAAAGCTTACTTGCATCTTACAATCTCAGCCAAGCTTACCTGATGGTCATTAAAGTATTGCTACTTAAAGACAGAGCAACATGCACTTTGAGTAATAAGCATAAATCAACAGTACAAAAAATATGACAGAAACCAGACCATTCTGCAAAAATCAAGGACAGATGAAAAGCCACTCTAGTACTTGTGTCTACCCTGGATGGGGGTATACCCTGCACATTTACATTGCATAACTACTCCTTGCCTTGCTTCGACACATCCAGAGTCACTACATGGGAGAGTGGGGTGCAACAAGTATGTCACAATTTGAAATGTCTCTGGCTGACTGATGATCCTGACTCATTTGTCATACCTCTCAACCTCAGATCAAGAAATCTGGACAAAGCCATACAAAGAAGTGGGACAAAGGCCCAAAAACAAGGACAATTTTTAAAAATACTGCTGTTAGAAAGATAATAGAATAGGTTTTGAATTAGTATGAATTTTCTGAATGGTATGAAATCTGAAACTCAAATGTCTGTCATTATTTTCTAACTTCAGTCTTTTATGATTTGTCACCAATTTGCCAACAAAACACAATTTTATGAAAAATGGACCAAAAATGTGATGTAAAAATATAAAATAGCCACACAATACAGCTGGGAACCTGTCAAAGAAGGGACACTTTAATATTAGTACTGCTAACTTGAGCAGCTGGCAAAATAAAAGAATCTACGTGCATTTCTGAAATAAAAGTAATCTATAACTATGATTACAGTTATTTCTTAATTGTAAACCCTCCATGTTTTCTTCCAAAATTGCTATTTTGTGGAGGGATTATTAGGAGAAGAGCAACATTTTGAGCCAAAATCAGGGACACTTGAGAGGTTTGGCTATGCCTAATTCTATAAAGCAATTTATTTGCATGTACTTCTCAACCTGTTAATGCAATAAATCTGGACAAGGCCAAATATATTGGGGGAACATATAAACAGTACTAAAAATTGCTCTTGTATAAACTGAGACAGTTGATAGAACATCAAGTCTTACTTTAGCATGCATTGGTTATGAAGTCTGAAACTCAGTGTGTTATTATTTAGTGACTTAATTCCTAAATGATTTGCCACAAATTTTATGAGGAAGAAACCAAAAATAAGAAGCAAAAATCTATTCATTCTTTGAAAATCTGGACAGTTGGGAGGTATAGTTCAGCTGGGGCTGTCTGTTTGCCGCCTTTCCCCCTCACAAAATCATGGTCGAATGGAGCCACCTCCTGGAGCCATTCCAATAAACCATTACTTGGCTATTTCACTGCATTTACCATAAACACTAATGTGCATACTGATTTACTTCTATGATGATTTGGACTTCATTTGAAAGTTTTATTTTGCATTTTACAGCACAAACACTAAGACATCTGCTAAACAAACATAGCATTAAAACTTCTCTGCCCTTGAAACTCACATTCACTGAAACAGCATTGAAACCCACATTCAAAGAAAATACATTTTTACCAGTGGCAGATAAAGATTAATTCTGGGCTGTTTTCAAATCATAGGCCCCTTGCATATGAAACATACATGTGCTCTTTGATACACCTTCCTATTGTTTTGAACATTTTTCCAGTAAACAATGAAACAAAATGCATGCACCAATAATGACAAAACTGCCCAATTCAGAACATTTCCATCATAAAAGTCTACTCAAACTTCTACAGTCCACCACTATCAGTAAATATGCACAATTCTACAGTCCACCATTATCAGTAAATATGCACAATCTCTGAAGTAAAAAAGTAATTTAAATAATTCCACATTAAATAAATCTGTAACTAATGAAGAGGTTGAAGACCACCAAAATAGCCAAGACGGATCAGATCCGACCCTTCAGTGAGAGTAAAGGCGAGATTGGCAACATCACATCACTCATTAAAAGGTATGTCTTCTTAAAGGAAGAGAACACTGACATGAAATTAGTTTCTGTATGTCCTCAAACACATATGGTGCAACTTGGAAACAAACGTGTGGACAATTTAGAAGTAGGGTTCAAACACCACATCTTGATTACATAATCCAAAACATAACAATACAGCGGAAATATACATCAAAAGTTCAGTGATGAAAAGCACAACACCATAGTTGGATCAACAGGGTGGCAAAAAGCTCTAAAATGCCATAGAGAGTGCAGAGGCTATACAGTACTTCTAGGTAACCATTCTCAATTAATTACTCCCTTCAACAAGTATACATATCTCCAACAACAGTCTCCAACAAATTTTCTTTTCTGTCATGCAGATCATGCTACTTCTTTTGGAAGACGGCTTAGTTTCCAGCTTTGTGCTGTCCCAAGCACTCATGGAAGACGACGGTACATATATTTGCAAAGAAACTAAATGAATACAGTGACAATGCACAATTAAGCATATTACAAAAAAGTGGACAACCACTTCTTTACTAAGCTGCCACTTCAATTCAACCAGCTCTGCAGAGCTGCCAAGAAAGGGATAAGTAATGGTTACCTCAGGCTAAATCAGATTTATGAGGGCTTCAATGACAAGATACTGATCTAGTAAGTGAGGCACCAATAGAAAAAAAAATGTGGTGAAAGGGAAATAGTGACCTGAAATGAATAAGAAAAGTACTTATACTGAGAAAGGACATAAATATCACTGAAACCAATCAAATCAAATGTTGTTAAAGCAGATGGTGGAGAAAGAATCAAAGCTGTAACTAGGGGGGTGTGAACGTGGCAGCTGCCCTGGGTGGAGTGCAAGTGCAAGACTGGCATTCATTTGAGAAACCATAGGTGATAACCTTGGCTTCATAAATTAATGAATTTATTGGCTTAGTATAACGGTACATAAACTCTTTGCTACAAAGTCATAGTCCCTGATTTTTTTTTTTTTTTTTGAGGATCTCAAGCTTCAGGTTAAGGGGGTAGTGGTACCACTCTGCCCAGTGCATTAGATGACCTAGGTAAAGCTGTGAAAAATGAGTATCTGTTGTACCACTTAAAATGTTTATTATGGTACCCATGACTACAATCAGACTGAGCAATCTGTTAGCCCTACCGACAAACCCACTTCAAGGATTGCCAGTTGTGGTAAGGTGTATTCTTAAACAACAAAAAGGTATGTTGCAGGCACGTCACATGAAATTTAAATGGTTAGGCAAATAATGTCTCAACACTTTTGTGGCTGCTACTGATGGACTTCCAGTCTAGAGATATTCGACTACTACATAATTAAGAATATGTTAAACCAAATTGGTTGCATTTTTGTCCATGGCCTTCTTATAACAAACAACAGCACACATGCGCACGCACACACACACACACACACACACACACACACACACACACACACACACACACACACACACACTCCAGCGACAAATCCAAACACCTACCTGCTGCCTTTGTCCCAAAGCCCAAGCCTGTGCAGTCGACCCAAGCCCAGCGACCGAACACCTCTCGAAGCCAGTAATCCAGAAGCCCAGCGACCATTGTCCTGAAGCCCGCGCAGTCGCACACTGACAGTCCCACCCCGCAAGAGCAGCTCAGTCCTTCTCATTGGCTCTGACTGTGGCTGAAGCAGTCCGGAGCCCCTCTATTCTGTGCGGTTGTTACCGCACAGATTTCTGGTATCTCACAGCAATAATTGCTGGGTACCTGTTAATCCATATCCGGACTGCCGATAAAGGCAGTCTGAGTCAAATTAATTTTTTTGTTTTGCAGATATTTTTTCTGTATTTCTAGGTGGGAGGGCTGCAGTCCAGCAGTCCAATAGGACAAGCCGCCCCTGTATATAACGCTTATTAATTTGTCAGTTGCTGAGTCATGACTGGTGTTCTAAATCGTTGCTGTTGGTGCTTCTTACCATAGTTTACTTTTGCTGCTGCTTTGAACTAATTTATTGTTTATAACTCCAGTGGCCCAACTAAGGTATAACTTCCTTTATGCTGTTGATTTCGACAGAGGACATCCATCTCATTTTAGGTACTACAGTGATGATTTCTTCATTACAATTATTTGAACAACGCTATTGTCCCTTGTGCACAAGGTTCTTCTTTGCTCTTCTCTCTGTTTGAGATGAATTGGTATGAAAAGTTTTCAAGTATTTTGAGATCTCTCTGAATAATGAGTTGCCTTCGTTATTAGTATGAAATGTCTGTGTTTTTGTCAAGTAGCTATTTTTTAATGAGTACTTATTGGCCTTCAGCACAAGGATGTCCTTGTTCGTGTTCTGTGAATCGTTGTTGTTCAGCTTCAATAGGGTGTCTTTTAATATATGAAGATTCATCAGTGTGCTGTTATGTTTTGGATACATTCCATATCATTTTCTTATTATACAGTTTTATTATTTTGAAGTTCTACCACTTAGAATACTTTGTGGTAACCTTCTTGTATTTCAGTTCTATCTGTAAAGATATTTTACTTACAGTTAAGTAGAACCACTTATCACTTGTTTTGTTAGCAACAGTCTGACTTAAACATAACATTATTATGATCTAATTGTATGGTTAAAGTAATAACTTTTGTTAGGAAAATATATGTGTGTGCTGTATTCGTTATTATTAGATCTAGAATAAAGTATCCTATACCTGGAATTTTGTTTTGTTTTTGGCTACCCAAAATCAAACATATTTATAATAAAAATATGGTTTAATTTATTCATATCAAAGAGGAACACCAAATGAACAGGTTTTGTAAGGGAATGCCATACATTTTAACCTGCAGAGTCTGAAATCTGTAATAAAGCCTGTGAAAATCAATGATGTAATTATAAGACAGAAACTAACATAAATATTGCATATTCATTGACATCTGGCATATCTCATTTCTGAAATGATTCTCAGATCACACACTTGAAACACAGTCATCAATGATGCAAGAGACAAAAAAAAGATCAAATGATACATTATAGTTTCAAGTATCATAGCACAGAAGACATGATGGTATGTGATACATCACTAGAAAAACATCTTAGATTGGAAAAGTCTCTAGTAAGTGGTGGTAGTAAGCTACAAAGTACTGGAAATTTCAAGTAGTAGTCTCAGGTCCAGTGTAACCCAATGCATCACATTATAATAATTTTACAATAGCACTCTCAATGCATAGTACAGACAGCACTCAGACAACAGGATAACTACACAACATATAGTCTGCTTCAGTAAATGCAGTTTAGTATGCTTTTGTGAGAACAACACACAGTTCAGTACAACACAACAAAATGTATTTTAGTTCTGCATTTAATGCAGGAAATTACTATATTACTAGAAGACCATTCCTTTTAAGGAATCAAAGTTGTTTTTTTTGTGATATTTTTGAATATGTATACTTTGTTAGTGCCTTTACTTTGCATATCTGCATGTAGCCCACTCCAGTGCTGGTCATCTAAGCTTCTTTATTTACATCAACAATGCCTACCAATGTTTTGTTCAACATATTAACAACCAAAACCACTGGTACTGGAATGAATTAACACACAGACTAACTAGTTATTTATCAGTCATAATATTTGATCCCAATCTCCTAGGAAATGTAGAGATCTGAATTACAATTCTGTAGGCATTCACTGCACTGCTAAATGGTGTGGCACTACTAACTAGTGTGGCTACCAGTAAAGGAGGCATACGTTGGCAGTTATTGTGGACTTAACCGGTGGACGTTTTTTGCAACAAACAGCAGTCTCTTCATCTCTACTGTTATGATTTTGGTACTGATTGTTTGAGGTAGTTTGGCACATTTAGAGTAATTGACAATAATAAGTGGTATTTGACAATTATAAATCCAATGTTATGGAAGTAAAACTTGGTGCACCCCAGAGATTCTGTTTTGGCCTCTT